>NW_028249211.1:0-32254 GCF_964263255.1 Lissotriton vulgaris
CACGCACACACAGAGCCCCCCACACTACAGAGCCCCCCCACACACACAGAACCCCCCCACACACACACACACAGAGCCCCCCCACACACATAGAGCCCCCCACACACAGAGCCCCCCCACACACAGAGCCCCACACACACACAGAGCCCCACACACAAAGAGCCCCCACACACACACAGAGCCTCCCCCACACACAGAAAAAGCCCCCCCCCCCACACACACAGCCCCCCCACACACACAGAGCCCCCCCACACACACAGAGCCCCCCACACACACACAGAGCCACCCCACACACACAGAGCAGCCCCCCGCACACACACACACACACACAGAGCCCCCCCCCACACACACACAGAGCCCCCCCACACACACACACAGAGCCCCCCACACACACAGAGCCCCCACCACACACACACACAGCGCCCCCACACACACAGCCCCACACACACAGAGCCCCCCCCACACACAGAGCCCCCCCACAAACACACAGCCCCACGCACACACACACAGAGCCCCCCACACTACAGAGCCCCCCCCCCCACACACACAGAACCCCCCCCACACACACACCGAGCCCCCCACACACACAGAGCCCCCCACACACACAGAGCCCCCCCCACACACACACAGCCCCCCCACACACACATACACACACACAGAGTCACATACACACACACAGAGCCCCCCCCACACATACATTCAGAGCCCCCACACACATACCCACAGCCACACACACTCAGAGCCCACACACACACACACTCAGAGCCACACACACACAGAGCCCCCCACACACACACATACACAGAGCACCCACACACACAGAGCCCCCTACACACACACAGAGCCCCACACACAGAGCCCCCCACAGACACAGAGCCCCCCTACACACACAGAGCCCCACACACATACACAGAGCACCACACAAAGAGCCCCCCCACACACACAGAGCCCCACACACACAGAGGCCCCCCCACACACACAGAGCCCCCCACACACACAGCCCCTCACACACACACAGAGCCCCCACACACACACGCACAGAGCCCATCCCACACACACACAGAGCCCCCCCCACACACACAGAGCCCCCCACACACACAGAGTAGCCCCCCCACACACACACACAAAGCCCCCCCACACACACAGCCCCCAAACACACAGAGCCCCCCCACACACACAGAGCCTCCACACACACACAGCCCCACACACACACAGAGCCCCCCACACACACAGAGCCCCCCCCACACACACACAGCCCCACGCACACACGCACACAGAGCTCCCCCCCACACACACACACACACACAGAGCCCCCCACACACACACACAGCCCCCACCCCACACACACACACACACAGCCCCCCACACACACACACACAGAGCCCCACACACACACACACAGCCCCCACCCCCCCCACACACACACAGCCCCACACACACACAGAGCCCCCCACACACACAGAGCCCCCCCACACACACACAGCCCCACGCACACACGCACACAGAGCTCCCCCACACACACACACACACAGAGCCCCCCACACACACACACAGCCCCCACCCCACACACACACACAGAGCCCCCCCACACACAGAGTAGCCCCCCCACACACACACAAAGCCCCCCCCACACACACAGCCCCCAAACACACAGAGCCCCCCCACACACACAGAGCCTCCACACACACACAGCCCCACACACACACAGAGCCCCCCACACACACAGAGCCCCCCCACACACACACAGCCCCACACACACACGCACACAGAGCTCCCCCCACACACACACACACACACAGAGCCCCACACACACAAACACAGCCCCCTCACACACACAGACACACACAGTCACATACAGACACAGAGCCCCCCACACACACACACACTCAGAGCCCCCCCCACACACAGAGCCCCCCCCACACACACACACAGCCCCCACACACACACATACACACACACACCCAGTCACATACACACACACAAGCCCCCCCACACACACACACTCAGAGCCCCCCACACACATACTCAGAGCCACACACACACACACACACTCAGAGCCCACACACAAACACACTCAGAGCCACACACACACAGAGCCCCCCCCACACACACACACACATACACAGAGCACCCACACACACAGAGCCCCTTACACACACACAGAGCCCCACACACAGAGCCCCCCCCACACACAGAGCCCCCCCCCCACACACAGAGCCCCACACACATACACAGAGCACCACACAAAGAGCCCCCCCCACACACACAGAGCCCCACACACACAGAGGCCCCCCCACACACACAGAGCCCCCCACACACACAGCACCTCACACACACACAGAGCCCCCACACACACACGCACAGAGCCCCCCCCCCCCACACACACAGAGCCCCCCCACACACACAGAGCCCCCCACACACACAGAGTAGCCCCCCCACACACACACAAAGCCCCCCCCACACACACACAGCCCCCAAACACACAGAGCCCCCCCCACACACACAGAGCCTCCACACACACACAGCCCCACACACACACAGAGCCCGCCACACACACAGAGCCCCCCCACACACACACAGCCCCTCGCACACACGCACACAGAGCTCCCCCACACACACACACACAGAGCCCCCCCCACACACACAGAGCCCCCAACCCCCACACACACACACAGCCCCCCACACACACAGAGCCCCCCACACACACACAGAGCCCCCCCCCCCACACACACAGCCCTCTCACACACACAAAGACACACACACACACAGTCACATACACACACAGAGCCCCCCCACACACACACACACTCAGAGCCACACACACACACACACACTCAGAACCCACACACACACACTCAGAGCCACACACACGCAGAGCCACACACACACTCAGAGCCACACACACACTCAGAGCCACACACACACACACACACACACTCAGAGCCACACACACACACACTCAGAGCCACACACATACCCATACACACTCAGAGCCACGCACACACACACTCAGAGCCACACACACACACATACACAGAGCCTCACACACACACACACAGAGCCCCACACATACACACACACTCAGAGACACAACCACACACTCTGAGCCACACACACACACACACCCTCAGAGCCACACACACACACTCAAAGCTAAACACACACACACTCAGAGCCACAAACACACTCAGAGCCACACACACACTCAGAGCCACACACACACACTCAGAGCCACACACACTCAGAGCCACACACACACCACTCAGAGCTACACACACAACACTCAGAGCTACACACAATCAAAGCTACACACACACTCAGAGCTACACACACACTCAGAGCTACACACAGAGCCACATACTCACACTGAGCCACACACACACACAAACACACACACTTGCCCCCAACGTTGGAGTTGCCTGCGCACTTGCAGGGCAACTCGAAAGCACAGAGTTTTAGTATACTTTGAATCATACTAAAAAGAGAGTGAAAGGAATGATTGAATTCTTAAAGTAGACTTAACGCAATTTAAACCAAGAGGCACGATATGGCAGAGTAACAGAAATGATGACGAGGGAAAAACAGTAAGGCTTGGAATTATAGTGTTATGGGAGGCTTTCGGGGGTAGAGCAGCCGCGACCAAATTTGTACTGTAATGAAAGCTTTGGCAAAGGTAGAGCAGAGGGGCCCAAAGTTGTAGTTAAATTAGAGACTCGACAAGGGTAAAAGAAAGGCACAGAAGTATAGTTGAATGAGGGCCATAAGAAGTAGACAACAGGGGCACGGACGAAGTGCATAAAATAAAAAAACGAACCATGGAGAAGAGGGGCTGGCTTCAGCCCACTACTAGAAAACATACGTGCAACACCAGCATGCGCGCCAGTCCACACAGGCACTCACAGACAAATATACACAAAAAGACTCAACACACACAGAAATACACATGTGAACAGAAAACACAGACATACACACGTGAACACCAACATATGCACCAATCCACACAGGCACCCACTGATGCATAGTCACACACATAGAATGAGGGACACAAAACACCCTTCATAGACACGTGAACACCAACATATGCACCAGTCTACACAGGCAGACGCACATACAAAAAGGAACACAAAACAGTGATACACACATGAACACACAGAAACACTGACAATACACACAAACACATGTGCATACCACAGCCACCAATTAAGAGGCCTACATAAATAAAGAGCACTATGTGCACATGCACAGTCCAGAAAACTCATATGTGCAAACAGGTCTACTGAACTACAGGACAAGCAAAATTATACAATCGTCTGCATGTTCACACACGTACACCAAACACACAGAGGCACATGAAAGAAATACACACCATTTAACTAGCATAGGAAAAGAAACAGACTTCTGCTAAATGTAAAACACAGAGACATACTTTCATATACATATAACAAACAAGAGAGGCCCTAAATATATATATATATATATATATATATATATATATATATATATATATATATAGAGAGAGAGAGAGAGCGAGAGAGACAGAATGAGAGAGAGTTGGATGGGTAGATGAATGTATAGATATATACATATATATATAGATAGATATATAGAGAGACTCCCGCCCCAACAACCCAAGAAACACACCTCACACACCACACATTGCCATACTTTTGAGCACATTCAGAGCCCACGAGATAAGGGAGGACCCCCAGGCACACCCTCGTTCGCTCGCGCAGGCAGGCGCTAGTGCAGTAGAAGAAACATTCACCTTCTCGCCCCATGCCCACCTTGAGGCACTTCTTCAGGCGGCAGTAGTGGCACTGGTTGTGGTGATGCTGGCCGATGGGGCAGTTGCAGTTGGCCCGGCACGTGTAGATCTGGTTCCTGCGGACGCTCCTCTTGAAGAAACTTCTGCAGCCCTCGCAGGTGAACTGTCCATCGTGCTTGCCGCTGGACGTGTCCCTGCACACCACGCACTCGATGTACTGCTGCTGTCTACCCCCGGAGCCCTGCTTCTCGGCTGTGCCGCCCAGAGCCTCGGGCGTGGAGGGCGCACCTCTCGGGGGTCTGCAGGGTGTGTTGGGCGCCCGGCTCCCCCGTGCCAGCTGCGTGCCCGGGTTGGGGGCTACGTCCTCCTGTGGGTCTCGCCAGCTACTGACTACCATGGCCATATCTCGGGCCCAGGGGGGGCGGGCGGGCTGGGGAGTGTGGCCAGGGCCTCTGGCCGGGGCTCGGCCGTCTTGCTGCCTGGAGAGCTGCGGGGCTGCGGGCCCCCGGGCCGGGCCTCCTCCGGTGCGGGCACTGCTCAGAGGGGCTCAGAGCCTGCCGGGTGCTGCTGACGGGTTTTGGCGGGAGAGGCTCCCCAGACAGGGGGTGGCGGTGTCCGGGGTCAAGGTCCAGGCCAGTCCGCCATCAGCCAATCAGCAGCAAACGTCATTCGTTGGCCGTCTTTTCCTATTTTCAGGATCACAGGCGGAAACGTGGATGCCCAGTGGCAGGGGTGCCGGATCACGGTGTAGCCAAGCAGAAGTGCATCAAAAACAGGGAGATATCCAAAATGTATTGTCGTGCAGTGAAATAGGTGGCTGGGCTCTCTATGTGGCAGGGGTAGGCACTGGCAGTGTGCCACGCGCCCCCTCTGCTGCAATAGGCGGCGGGGCTCTCTCTTCTTCCGGGGCTCCCTCCAGCGCATGGGAGCCCCCAGAATACTCGCGGCACTCGAGGAGGCGGGGTGGGCTTCCGACCTCCTCCCTCAAAGACTTCCTCGGCTGCCAGGGTGTGCACGGGACTTCCGGCTCCTTCCGCTTGACCTTTGTCAGTCAGTAAGCCCCGTCCTTTTCGGACTGGGGGGGCGTGTTTTTTGTTGAGTGACTGAAGCTGTCACAGAGAGAAAGGACAGCAAAAAACACGCCCCTCAATCCGAAACGGACGGGGCTTAAAGTGACAGACAAAGCTCTTCTCCAATGGCTGGCCGCCGTTTAGGAAGCCAGCCAATGGCGAAGAGCTGGCTCGTTTACCTCCGTACTAGAAGACATAAAATCTCGCCAGCGAGTATGCGCAAGAGCAGCCTACGCAGGCCGAGACCTAAAAAGGGTTGGAGCTAACCTCATAGCCATTATATGAGGAAAAAGAAGTGACATATTGTGCACTTTTAACATATTGGACAAACCTGGTAGTATAACAGACATATTTTTTGTAGATTTTACATTGTTCCTAGACTTTAACTCATTGCAAGTCCAGAAAAAGTATCCTCACCTATTGTTTGCTGTAGGTACAGTTTTAGTTTATCTGTGAGAGTGACTGGAGAGTGAATGGTACGAGGAGTTATTGCATATTGATGGTGTGTCTCTATGAATTCTGACAGACTATAGTCCCTATGTGCAAGCAGGGTGAACAGAGTGTCTGTATGAGTGCAGGCTGAGGGGTTCTTCTATGGGAGTGCAGGGTGAGAGGATGGAGTGCTGAGTGAGTGGTGTTACTCCAGGTTGAGTGATGTGCTTGTTTGCATTGTATGAGTTCAGGGGGAATGCTGTGGCCATGTGAATGAACGGTGAGCTGTGTGAGTGACAGGAGTGCCTATTGTGAGTGCACAGTGACCGATGCATCAGTGTGAGAGTAGTGTATGAGGAATGACTGCAAGGTGAGTGATGTGACCATATGAGTTTGAGTGTGGGTGAAAGTGCATAATAGGATGAATTAATGCATGGTTACTGATGTTTGAGTGAGATTTTAGAGTGAGCAGTGAGGAGTGACAGGTGGGTGAAGTGTCACATGAGTGCAGGGTGAACAGTGTGCTTGTGTGACTGCAGAGTAAGTGCAGGGTGTTCAGTGCAAGTGTATGGTGAGTGGTGTGAGTGCAGTTTGATCACTGTGAGAGCAGGATGAGTGGTGTGCTCATGAGACCGCAGGGTAAGTGGAGAGAGAATGGCATGAGTTCATGGCGAGTGGCATGTGTGCAGTGTGATTTCTGTGAGTACAGGGTGAGCGGTGAGCTTGTGTGACAACAGGGTAAGAGGAGTATGAATGTTGTGAGTGCAGGGTAACAGTGTGAGTTCATGGTGAGCAGTGTGATCGCTGTGAGTGTAGAGTGAGAGGTGAAATTGACAGGCGAGTGGAGTGTTATATGCATGCAGGGCGAGTGGTGTTCTCGCATGAGCGCAAGGTGAATAGCGTGTGTGGAAAATGAGCAGTGTGATTACTGTGAGTGCAGGGTCAGCGGGAAAATGAAGGGTGAAAATGAGGAGTGGGTTGTCTGAAAACAGGATGCATTCCCAGACATTTGGAGTAACTCAGCAATAGCTTAACATATCTGAAACGCTATGCCATCCATTAATATCATTCTATTATGGCATCAATCAGGGATGGAGAGTGGAGGAAATAAATATTGTGCTGATCCTGCAACAAACTTTCAGCTGTGTGATTATGGTTGCCAGCTAAGAATTTTGATGGCCTGGTCAAGTCAAAATTAAGCAAAATATCCTAAACAGTATTTTTAACACTTCTCTGTGCATACTTCAAACGAAAAACATGAATAGAAAGCACTTTTAAATGTGTTCTGGAGCTGCGTTAATCATCCTTGGCTAATAATTAAAGAAAACAAAGACAGAAGTTATTTGCAGGCTCTCTAAACAACAAATGACTGGTATTTTAATTTGAGGGAAAGGTGGCATCCCTACTTTTGATATGCCTTTTCACGAAATGCATCCTCCCACTGTGGCAGTAATATTAAAATACAAACGTAAGGAATAGGCAGGGTGGGCACCAAGGGGGCACTGGAATCAGTGAAACCAAAACTAAGCCTCGTTAAACCATTTGCAAAGGCATGTAAATGGTCTTTTCAAGACCTATGAAAAACACATGTGTGGCGGAGATAAGACTTCAGACACTGCCAGTCAATGCCACAGCAGCTCAAGCTCCAGCAGCTGGAGTGAGACACACAATTGGGGGGCTAAAGCCTTCTAGCCCAATTGGCATTGCTCCCCTGGTACAACCACACAATGGAACTCCCCAAGGAGGCAGTAGAGGAAGGAAAAACCCAAAAGAGACTACAAGGAAGGGTAAGTGGATGAAGGACAGCCCTAGCAATTTCAAAATTAACCATCAACTGCATCTGATCAATATCAGTAGCACAGGATGAAATAATTAACTTGTACAGTATTGCTCCAGCAATCCAAGTTATGACCCTCCAAATTGTGAATAACACTGAATTACCGCAGATTTTTCTCAGTTCCAATGTGCAAAACACAGAATATTTGCCTTCCACTGGATTTTACCTGCAGGAAACACGTGATGCAGTAGCGGCCCGTGGAGGGAGTTTCATGGAATGGTGAGGTGAGCTGGGGAGGGGAACGGTGGGGGGCCGTAAACACAGGAATATGGATGATCGGAGGTTAGTAAACAACCAAATAAATAAAACAAATGTTGTTGCGTGCGCTGCATTGATGCAGCACGCACAACAATTTTTTAAAATGTATTTAATAGTTTACTTACCTCCGATCCTCCATATTCCGTTGTTTACTACCCCCCTCCTTCCCACCCCCGCCCCGCCTCACCACCCCGACGGAAGTCCATCCATGGGCCGCTACTGATATGAGGAAAACACTAGCTGCAGGGTCCTTTCACAGTGCGACATTTTGATTTCAGACTCAAGTGCAGCTTCCGTCTGCACCCATATTGTAGGAACTTCAGGATTTGCAATGAGTCTGAATGTATGAAAGACCTCTTTATCAAACTTCAGTACTCATTCTGTGTGTGGCTATATTTTAATGAGGTGTACTAGGACCAAATAATGTTTTTGTAATTTTTGATCCGTTTAAAGAAGAAACATTTTTTGTATTTTTAAACTCTGCAGATTAAGCATTTGATGATGGATTATGTAATAAATGCGGCAAATCCATAGCAGTAACAGAATCGCATTATTCCATTGGCATTGTCAATAGGGCAATCAGGCAGTGCCTGAAGACCTATCTGACAGGTCACTTTGTGGGCCTGTTTTTGTTTTATGGTCTCCAGAGCCTGTTTTTACTGATTCCACTGATATTAAAACAAACATGGCTTGCTGCAAAATGAAACCCATGCATTCTTCTGCACAACACTTATACAGCGTGTACTGCCCCGATTTGAAAACATGGGCCACTTTTTTAGCTATCTAATTTCCAAATAGGGGGCATTAATATTTGCCTATCCAGGCCTGCTTTGTGTCCCAGTCCAACCCTGAATAGAGTATGCCTAAAGATGAACAGCATTTTTGTGAGGGAATGGAAAGCAAATGTGGTTTAGGTTGTGGATCATTTTTAAGAACTATACCTGAATATGTGCTGTGTGTGTGTGAACATTTTGCAATTAAAAGTGTCCATATACAAAGACTATATAAATTAAATGAGCTGATCAGCAGGTTTTGTAACAATTAGTGATATATGGAGAAAAAGGTCAGGGCAACAGATCGGTGTATCATTTAGAAATCGCAAGTACAAACACAAGTCACAAATTGACTACATTCTGATTAGCCATACTCTTAGAGATAAAGTAAAGGATATAACATACTTACAATCGCATATGTCAGACCACTCCAGCATTTTATTGACACTACAGAGTCTAGGTACCCAACAGGTTCGAGCTTGGTCTTTTGACCGCACTCTCCTATTGGAGGAAAATGAGATGAAGTTCCTCTCTTGGGAAACAAACCAATTCTTAGAGACCAATTTGGGAACTGCAGACATCACTGCAGTTTGTGATACTATCAATGCTTTCTTGAGGGGTATAATAACCAACAGGGCAAGCTATAGATGTAAGAAATATAGGGAAGAGATCATGGGCTTGGAGGAAGATGATATTGAATCCTTTTGATATGGGGATTGGGAGAGAAGGGTTGCCCTATATGCAGATGATATTTTGATTTTGTCAGCAGACCTAGACAAAACTATCCCGGTAGTAATAAAACTTGCGGAGGATTTCGATATGGTCTCTGGCGATGAGATAAATACTGGCAAGACAGAAGTCATGACTTGGTACATCCTAAATCCTGCATGCCAGACAACCTGCAGAATGCGCTATCTCGGGGTCACAATTACCCAGGATATTAATAAAATGACAGATTTCAATCTATCACGAATCCTTCGGGATTGCCACAAACAAACAAATGAAGTCATGGGTGCATCTTCCCCTCTCCGTTCTTGGGAGAGTCAATTTAGTCAAAATGTTTATATTGCCCAAGGTCACTTTCCTTTTTAATATTATCCCTCTCCATTTCGATAAAGATATTCTAGGAAAATTCCAACGAGAAATCAATTCCTTTATCTGGGCATACAAATCTACCAGAATGGCATGGAAGAAACTAAGATATAGGAGGGAAAAAAGGGGGGTTTGTGTTATCTGATCTACAATTCAATGCTTGGGCATTTCAACTCACTCACGCTCGCCATGTTATTGAAAACGCCAAGTGACAAAGGTAGTGGAGCTATGTTTCTGGCGATGCTGAAAGGGGCGGGGCTATCTGTAGAAAAAATCAAACTTAAGGTCCTGCAGGGGTTTGCTTGGATATGGGTATCATTAAGGAAGGCGACAGGTCTTAGTTACTTCTCCAAACTGGCACCACTCTGGGATTCTCCAGGCTCTCCAGATTACCTTCGTGGCAGGCTGGCTATTCCACTTAGAGATGCTGGAATTAAAGTATGGGGAGATTTAGTCAGCAATGAAACACTCGTCCTTTGGGAAGATCTAGAAAGGTTAGTGAGCAGTTACCTTTCAAGATTTGAATACATCTAGTTACATGTTGGATACAATCTCAGCTCAAAAAAGAAAAAATAACATAGGCAAAGGAACTAGTTTGGAGCAACAGCTTGTGGAAAGGCCAGCAGGTAAAAAGGAAGTCTCCTACTGGTTTTGGGCCACAGAACAGGAGGTTGATGGAGAATTTAAGTTGGCAGATGAGCTGTGGGGCGGTTCGATGCCTAACGAACAGTGTGATCATTTATGGCAGGAATATTTTAAAATCCTCTTCAACATTGTTAAACCAGCATGGTTGAGGAGGAACCACTTATTCACGGCTCATCGTGCATACCTATTCCCTCTTAGATTATCAAGAATTAGTAAAGGTTCACAAGTCAGTTGTAAAAAGTGTGGATTGGTTGAGGTCTTGGACCTTCATATGTTTACAGACTGCCCCTCCATTCAGACATTCTGGGAAGACGTACAAAAAAACACTGGAGAGTATCCTGGGAGTGGCAATTGCAATTGACCTAAAATTAATAATTTTTGGCTTACATACCCAGATACCAAGACGAGCCAGACTTTTTTAATTCTATTCGATTCTACTGGCATGAAGACAAATATGTAAACATTGGGTAGATTCCGCCCCTCCCACTCACTTGGATTGGTTAACTTCCTTGTATGAAACATCTAAAACGGACATGGCCAGAGTATGTAGCAGGAAAAAGATTGCATACTGAGATTTGTTGCAGCAGTGGAGATGAGGTTTTTTTTTCTGTGGTCCTATGATTATGCCAACTGGATACTCCTTTTATCAAACTGGACCTTCCCACAGCTTATGGTGCATCGAGAGGGTCCACAGGGTCTTTCGATCAAGTGATACCTAACTCAATAATTCAATCGATGGGAAGTGCCTCTTGGTCTGAAAACACACCGCTCCGGTCTTTGGGCTGATGGCATCGAGAGAATCCGAGGGAAGAGCCCACGTAATTCTAGCCTTTTGGGAAAGGGGAATGTACAGATGGTCAGCACGGTATGGGTATTGGCGAATGAGGACAAAAAAAAGGATTTTAAAAAAGTCACACCCACCCAGTAACTTTCTACAGTAGGCAGCAAGAGACAAATTGGAGCACACAAGGATGTGCTAAGAGTCTGAGGCCTGGTACACACTATTTCTCTCTTGCAAGTCATTCTGTTTGTGCCTGCAGCTGAGCCAGTGGGAGCAGGCTCCGTCTCATGGGTACGGTATGCAGAAGTATAAATAATATATCCACTAGTACAGCAATTCCCAACCTTTGGAGAAAATGCACCCCAGCAGCTTTCTGCTGAAGCAAGCAGTACATATAATAAAACTTAGTTCAGTCACAGTCTAATACGGATTGCGAAATACAAAATGAAGCCACAGGCCACTTAACCCCTTCGCTGCGAGCGTCTGCCAATGGCGGCCGCGAGCACTACCTCGGTAGTGCTGCGCATGCCCGTTGGCCGACGTGGCCCTGCCCACTCTTTTAAACCGCCGCACCGCAGCAGAATTCACACCGCAGTTAAGCGGTTACACCTGCATCCTTTTAGGACAGCTCAGTGGGTTAACTACAAATGTTTGTGAAAGAAATAGAAGGTTCCCCTGTAATATATAGCAGGGAGGGGGATCTTAACACAGAGAAAGATTTGGAGTCCCTGTCTTAAATGTAGCAGACTAGGATTGATGATCCATCACTCATATAAGGGGTCTAGCTAGGGAAAAATTCTACATATCCTTTCACAATACAATTTGGTAACACGAGCAAGGCAGAGTAGACAACTAAAGTAAAGTCAATTAAAATGAAACAACTAGTAGATACACCAGGCAAACAGTTTTTTTCAAATTAAAAAATCATGAAATTTATTCTTTACCTCCGGCTGGGTTACAATCTAAAACATAATAAAAAACCAATTTTAAAAAACCACCGAACAGTGGCAATACAGTGAATATATGTACAGTCAAAGTAAAAACAGTCGACGCAGCGTTTCGGTGCTTTTCAATCTTGACACCTTCTTCAGGACATTTACAACATTTGACTCCGTATCTATAAATTAAATAAGAATATTTTAGCGTTTATTATGTACTTTATTAGTTTTTCTTACACTTGCCTTGCTCTTTTTTTGAAAAGTTTAATACCTAGACATTCTTAAACATGGTTTACCCCTTAGTTTTAAAACAACTAATACTAAGCGAATCCAACATTAGGAAACTTGACGTGGAACCTCATGGAGAGAGGGTTCTCATTGCATCTGAATCAGATTACTCATTTCATCCTGAAACTCTTGTTAACACCCATTATCTACCTGGGTTCACCCTTATGTGCCTGCATATGCTTTATGACTCATACCTGTATTTCAAGTGGGAAGAGCGTTTCAATTGCTTTCCGATATGTTGTGAACTTCTCAGGTGTTTAATATCTCTTGAGCTATATAACTATAAGCACAATAAAGCCCTCTTAATTGTCTCTTATCCTATCGAAGTCTCATCAAACAAGCTTATGGCCAATTTCATTATTATTTACCTTAAAGATCAAAAATATGATCTTCTGTGCGCACCGAGGGGCCACCGTTGATAAAGGGAGTAGCTTCTTTAGGTCTTTAAACCTATACATATAAAGATCACATCTGTATGAACCACATACACATATATGTTGGTTTTAAAAACAGCTCATGTTTATTTGCAACATGTCTCAGACCCAGTCTACTAACCTGCTTTGATATCAGGTGAGTCTCTTAGTATCTTGCTTTGATGATATTTAGTCATTCAATTCTTATTTTGATGAGTAGAAGAGGATATCTGTGGATAGAAATTAACAACAAAAGAGTGTTCTGGTGCAGGTGGGATGGGGGTCTGCACTGAGCACAAGGAGTCAAACACAAGCCCATTTGGTTTGTTAATAAAGCCCTCACTCACCGACCTGGTCGGTGACTTGCTTCATCATCGGGCCCCACCGGGTGTGACCGAATGTCACCCCGGTGTGCTACAATGCCAGAGTTACTGCGGAGCTGGTCTTGTGAGGAGGGAGGGGCTATGTGATAGATAACGTGAGAAGTGTAAAGAGTGGTGGTTTAAAATTGTCTTGTATGTATCAAAAAATTATTTATTAGCTGATCACCAAGGACAAAGTAAAAAATGTGTCGGTAAACTAGGCCAACTAATTGGATGGTCTTGTACCGATAACATTTATGTGAAAGTGTGGTTGGTCAACATGTTTCTGCCCTAGCGGTATAGTTAACCAGGCATTCGTCAGGACCTAAAGTGTAAACCCCGGCGGTATGAGCACGCTAAGGCCCACCCGACCGTAGGGCCCCCCTCTTTTTTACTTCACAGACACGAATTTTTCACTTTCAAGGCCTACGGTCGGGTGGGCCTTAGCGTGCTATTGTTAGACCTAATCGGTTAATCATGGTGGCCATGTTGGATTGGGCAGATTGAACTTAACATCTATGTAAAGTACGATGTGCAACTCTGTGGTTAGCTTAAATCCAAAGTTTTGTAGCTCTTATCTATAATCACATTCAATAATACTTGTTTACCAAAGCGAAGCACTCCCTATTCGTTTTTATGATTTATACATTGTATAAATATGATCAAACGTTTCTATTCGCATTCTGTACATGTGATTCATTTTATACATACAATTTCGACAGTACAAGTCCACGTTTGACAACAATTTCAATATACCTGCAATCTATGGACATCAGTCCTGTGTAACAGAAAACATAACAAATGCTATTTATACAAATACCAGAAAACATTAATCCCATGCACATATTGTGACCATTTATCAAGTTAATGGGGTAGTGGATTATATGTTCATTCATTCATTTGTCTCTGCATATGATATCTACCCACGTTTCCAACAATTTCATTATTAACAACAATTTCATTATTAACAACACCCGCATTTCGGGCGAGTTTTTATGATTATCTGATACTGACTTGTTAGTCCAAAGCAGCCTAACAGGAACTTGTAACGTTCTGTAAAGTTAAGCTGGTTATCGCTTATTAATCCTATTTCTCAAGGGGGGCTTTTTCAATGATCCCACTGTATTCTGAGGCTGGATTGGGCAATATTACATGTTTTCATTCTATAACAGAGCTATAATGGGATCAGGACCCCAGGCGGGAAAAAAAGGGACTATGGAAAGTGTAATTTTTACAGTAGGTTCATTCCTAATTTGATTTTTATAGGATTAATCTTTCCCATTCCTCTCTGTTGTTTAATCCAGTGCGAAAGGTGTTAAATAAAGACATGTAAAATTGCTTATATCATCATTTTAGGTCCTCCTGTGTACCCCTGTGCGAGGAGCCAAAGTAACAAATACATGAACACAAGAGCACAAGAGAAGCAGGTGGTGCATGAACCTGAGAGTGCAAAGGATACTTCTCATTCAGGGAATAGGATGTTTGTAACATCATTATTAGTACAATAACAACTAGGCATGCAACTTGCACTTTCTGTGTACCGACCCCGCTCTGGACAGGGAGGTGCAAAAGGCTATTTTCCCCATCAATTAGGTGACCAAACGGATACATTGTGACTGGGAGAGAAATGAAGTGTAACACAATGGAATTGGTGACCAGGGAGCAGGATGGGCAGAACTCTTCTTTCCAGTGTCTTTCAGTGAGCCATCGCTGGTAGGCTCCTATTGTTCATCTGGGGTAGGCGTTGTTGAGTACCGGCGGTGGAGCTATTAGTCTAGCTCTTTCTAGAAAAATCCTCCTCTTCATTCAGGATAGGGTCCCCTCCCTCTGTGGAGGACATCCTCAACTAATCTTGTCCAGTGTTCAGGCCAGTGCACCAATCTCTTTCCCCCTACTCTATCGCTGGTACCATAGACAGGGTACCTGTACCATATTCTTCATCCATTAAGTCCATCCCTACTAATACAACTTTCCCTCTGGTGCACTGTCCTTCAGTCAGGGCACAAATTGGGCGTCAATACTCAGGGCACAAGGGGATCAAGGAGAAATGGGATCAGACTCAAGGGGACCAGGGGGGCTGAGCCTCAAACACAGGCCAGCTCACAGGCTGGGCTCAATGGGCTAGGACTCAAGCACAGGTAGACCAACAGGCTGGAGCTCCTGTATCGCCCCTCTCTCTGCATTCTTTTTTGGTGGTACTGTGTTGTCCAGCACTTCTTTGCTCTGCAGCTCTGCCCCAATCATATTCATGGATGTTCCATTACAAGTAACCAGGCACGTACTACCCCTCTCTCTCTCTCCCTTTGATTAAAGGGAGGGCTGGACCTATTAGCGAGTGTAAAACAAACTTTTAGTGAACTGGCAAGGGTAAAATATTACAAAATTATTCTTTTTTTCTCCAATCCCAAGTAGTAGGGTATGCCTTAATTCAGTTACCAGGCACTGAAAGAATAAAGAAAGACAATACGAACATACTCTAAATCATTGCATATGTATATTCATATATTATTCATCTGAAGAAACTCTAAAAGGGAATTTCAAAGCAACAAATCTTTTGTGTTTCTTGTCTTAGCAAGCATGTGTTTTATAAGTCATAGAGATCACGACACAGCTTCTACTTTGTGAACCTTTGCTGTTGTGCAGGGGAGCCAAAATAAGTATTGCATTTGTGACCAAAATTGTTCATTATATATAACTGACAAACTAAGCATAATGTAGCAAGTACATGAATTCTCCAGCAAAAATTATTATTCCAAACAAGCTCCTGTAGGGCTACGTGCTCTTCAAACTGCTAACCTCTAAAATGTGTGGTGCGTAATTACCAGAAGAGATGCAGGCACCCTTCCTAGTATTGTGCATAATGTGCACCATACAGCACACAGGCTGAGCAATTTCTCATCCTGACAATGTGCCTTACTTTCAACTTAGACATCTTGACTTCAGTACCTACCAAGCAAGGCCTACTAAAAACATTATTTTATTTCATTTTAATCATTTTCTGCAAACGCATTATTCTATCCCACATCATCTGTTACAACCCAGTTACTAGACTAACTAATAAAGGAATTGTGATATCTCTACATCTTTACATAGTGTTGCGGTAACATGAACAATGATGGTGGTGCCACTTGGGCTTTCAAACGAAAGCCACCAACATATAGTTCCCCATAAGGGTCAGATAAGGGAACATCAGTTTAGTCTACCCATCCTTTCATCTCCACTTCAATTCCTATTCCATCAATTTACAGAAGGGAGGAGCAGTACCGTGGCTGACTTCAAAGTGACACATTTTTCTAATCATGACAATTTTGCGAACAGTGTTGTTTTATAGCCAATTAGACTTGCACTGGTGAGGTGCTGTGTCTCTGTTTATTCAAGGGCATGTTCACAGCATCTTGTGAAATTAGTGACTAAAGCGAGTCCAACCGATTGTCTTATGGAAATGGCTACCAGCATGACCATTCCTAGACAGCTCGGGAGGGCTCAAAAGACAAAAAGCACACAACAAGCCGTCTTGTGTACTTACAACACAAACAGCATACAGAAATATATGTACCAAGAACAGGAGCCACAAAAGAAAACCGCAGTGTCAAGTGTTAGGCATTCAGAGTTAAGTCTCATGTACCCCATGCACCTCATTAAATATGTTAGCTACCCAAGGAGCTAATATCCTACCCCCCCTTCGACAGTAGGTGACATAAGAAGGTGATTTCCTGTCGACAATACTTACCCCTTTTGTAGCTTGTCATAAGCAGACAGACTTATCCCAAAGGCAATGTATAAAGGATTTGTACCAATGCACACAGTAACACAGTAAAGACACCATACAAGGACACCACACTCAAAAGACAATCAATCCACAAAAAGACAGAAATGCACAGAAATGTTGGACAAGAAAATTTCTGCATCCTAAAAGTGCTCTTTTCAAACACAGAGCTTAATAACCATACTTACTTAAAGATGTATTATCAAAGTCTGAGCTCATTCCTATTCTCTATCTTATCCCTATGAAGGATATACTCGTTAAATGTAACAAAAATCCCCCAATCCAGCATATCAGCAGGACAGCCCTTTACTGGTGAAAAAGGAAAAATAGCAGCATTTCATCACCAGGACACGTCACACACACCAGCACACATCAGCATCGCACAAACGCTGCAACCTGCCTAGGGGTGTACCTTGGGCCTACAATAGATGTGTCCTATGTACAAACTGTGCACAGGCGCTACGGTGGAAGGGCTGAGGCATCTTTTCTGGGCTACCCATGTGGGTGTCACAATCAACGCTGCAAGCCTACTAGTAACTATTTATTTACCAGCTCTGGCACAATCAGTGCACTTCATTAGGGATCTACTAATAAAACCACTATGTCAATCAGGTGGAACCTAGCACAATATCAATTTACACGGAAAGAACATGCACTGTGGCACTGTTTAGCAGTGGCAAAATACCAAAGCATCTAAGCTTGCAAAAACAAAACCCAGAACAGCACCAACATGTAGGAGGTGGAGGCAAAAAGTCAGGGGAAACCACACCAAGGATCCTGTGTCTAACACTATTTGACTGTACCACCCTGCAACTTCTGCTGTGTTTATAACGATAAGTAAGTAACTACCTTGTATTTTGAAACTTAGTATAGATGCCCTGTCTTTCTGCATGGTCCTAAAAGGCGCAGCAGAGCCTATATCTCTTACCAGCCAATGTTATTCCAAACAAAGACCTATCATATATTCTTTAAGCAATACTGCCAAAGAATGCTTTAGATTAGCGACAGATAAATATTGAGCAGCAGAAGAAGCATAACAATAACAGGAGCATCAGACAATTGGAGGGTCATCATTTTATTTTTCTTTTGAACTGCACACCGGTCAGTCACGAATTTTGAACACAATCGAAATAGTGGGACTATTATAATATACCAGCCTTCTCCTCATCAAAAACTTTCTCAACCAAATCCGGAATAATACACAAAAAGGCTCGTAAAATCTACAACCAAGTCGCTAGTGCAAAAATACAATAAAAATTAATCTGTACATAAACAATCAAATTCCTCTTTCAAGACACAATTCCTGTCTTCTAAAATCTAAATGATACCTTCACTCCCTCATCTTTCCTCTGACAGCAACAACCAGAACAGCCTGAACATCACTGTAGGAAAAGAAAAAGCAGAAAGAAAAGAACAGCATTTGCAAATTGACTTTTCTGAAAACAATGCTACAACTGTCTCCGGCTGGGCCACTTTAAAATGTGCATCTTAATCAGAAATCAGATAATTAACATCATTGGGTTTACAGTAATCTGTGCTGTTTAATTTGTAAAACAATTGTTTTCCTGTTAGGCTTGTATCAAAAACAACAAATTGGCAACTTTTCTCAAATGGGCCTATTTCTGCTGCAACCTCCTCTAAACTGGGTTTGTAATTTCTCTGTTTAAAACTCCTACAACTATGTCTGGACCTTCCACTTTTTTCACAATGGACTTGGTAAATACAGAATTGTTACTGTTTAAACTCTCATTTTCAAATACAACAACCTGTTGAAATGTGTTTTTATTTTGTTTCTGGAAATAATTCACATTTGCTCTGGACAACTTTTTTAAAATATTTTGAGCAACATCCATACCTGTTCTGCTTGTGAAACAACACCATTTAACTCATTTTCTTTACCTGCAAACAACTTATTCTGAAAACGTTTATGTGCAAACCATCTCTGTACCATCATATTTTTTCCCTTTAAACTCTTTCTACTTCATCCCTTGTCCAGCACAATAGTACCCTTCATCCTTCAGAATACCATCTATCAGCTTTCATTGAAAACAAACCAATATTTACTGTATCCAATCTGATCAGAAAACATTAATGCAATGCACAAAGAATCTCATTCCACTGGCTCCAGGACATTCTATCCCACAGTGTTGTGGAAACTGCAAATACACACATTCACAAAACTCATGAACCAAATCTTTTAGCTCCTGCGTTGTGCTTTCAAGCTGTACCCAATTAACATTCTTTTACTGGTACTCTGCCCTTCAGGAGAGTAGCTCTGGGCTGTGCATCTCTGCCTGTGTGTGTGAGGAGCTGGGCATGGCCCCCACCTTTTCTTGTCTGTTGCTTTGCTCTGAGTCTCCCTGCTGGAAGAGCCCCCTCCTTGGGTATCCCTCCCTTATCACACCAAAGTTCATGGCAAGCTGGCCAAAAACTAAATTCACATGCTATGTCTTTCAACTTTGAAAATCCTTCTAATTCAGCTAACGACTCATTGCCTGGAGAGCTTGAAACACTTTTTCCAAATTAAATACATGTTCTATTGTGGGCAAATCCAAATGAAACACACCCACTTAGCAGTTCGTGTCTGAAGCTGGAAAGCTCTAATACAAACACACTGCTCCCTTCCAAGGACTCTTGCCTCCCCCTCTTGTCATAGAGAGAGAGAGCACATTCAGCCCTGCTGACTTACAAGTGTGTATTTCACCTCTCCTTACTGCACCTTTCGAATACGTGTCTGTTGAGCACAAAGATACATTACCTTGGTTCATCACAACACTGTTTTCAATTTAAATGCTCATCCCTTCCTTACATTTTTCTCATGTTGCACTCTTCCTATGTCAAAACAAATGTACATTCTTGCTAGTATTTCTGATCAAACCATATTTCTATGCATGTATTATTTTATTCTTCAAAATGTAAAGTATCATCCTTCCAAAGGGGATCTGCAGAACACAATGACAACAAGAGACCAATTTAAGCTCATTCCAGACATTTTCAAGAAGGGGCCACACTCATCATTTTGCCTGGTGAAGGGAATTGCAAGTACTTTTCCCAAAGACGGTCCTCAGACGGTCCTCAGACCGTGTCAAACAAAAGCAAAAAACCTTCTCACAACACAGCTTGCTGAGGCAAGGCACCCTTCCCTCCGCACAAAAAGCACAGTCTCTACTCACACAACCCAGCATTTCACAAGCACCACCCCCGACGTCGGTCCACAAACCTCATAACACTCAAACACAACAATCAAACCACAAATCAGCCTAGAGACTGCATCAGAACAAAACAGTCCAAAGACTGGACCAAGACAAATAGACAGCCCAGAGACTGTAATAAAGTTCAAAACAGACTCTAGCCCCAGGCCTTTTCAAGCATAGACCAATTTACCAGTTGGCCTGACAGATTCTTCGCAAACAGTTACACAAAGAGAGGTACAACATTTCCCAGTAGGATACAAAGGGTAAGGAAAAGGGGGAAACCTAGCGTGTAAAAATAGAGGGAGAGGAGAAAGGGGAAAGGGGAATCCCCTTTTCGGAACTAAAACCCTCACACACCCAGCAAGCTAGGTGTCATGCTTCATCATATGGGCTTTGCTCCTTGTCAGACTGGCGCTGCAATGTCTGACGGGCACCCGCGAAGGGGATCTTTATCGGAGATCTTTTGTTCCTGCCATTTTTTGCATGTGGATTTTAATAAAAAAGTGTGGTGGTGTAGTCGTGAGTGGTGTGTGGAGCTTAAAAAAGGTTAGGTTATCCACTGAGTACTTTAATATTGTGGTTAACTACCTTGTTAAAAATTAAGTGAGGGAGAGATATGTACTGGTGCTATGATCCAGTACTGTATCCCCTAGCCTAAGGTCGACATGTTTCATGCATATGTTGCAATTCGTCAGGACCTAGATGGTGAAAAAACTGTACTACACACAGAGGATAGAGCTATACAACCCTATTTTATAAGTCAGTATGTGTGCAGGGCAATCAGTCCTGCCCTCTATGATTCGACCCTAATATAGTCCCTAGGGTGCCTCAACGGTCTGCTTCCATGGAAATGGCACCTTGAAGTAGGTACCTGTCCGATGAGCGGACTCCGCCTGCTGCACCTACCCCCACAACGTTGGGTCAGGACAAGGAGCGACCATAGGGTTCCCCCATTTTTTTTTTTTAAACCTTTATTTTCGTTATGTGCAGTACACAGCGTCGGCCGCTATGACAATGAACATCAGAGTAGTAGGTATAAAGGCAGTACAGGCAGTATGGAGATTAGCAACTAATCAGTGTAAAGGCACGTGAATCAGGAAAAACAAAAGGATAAAATAGGTTTCATGTTAAGATTTTGGTGAAAAACATCTAACGAAACAAACCACACAATCACATAGAGAGCGATTCCAGGGGCTCCAGTGGAGAGGGCAAGGGAACCAATCTCTAAAGAATCTTGTGTCATATGTCCAGGTACGGGGGCGTGGCAAACAGAACGATGTAAAATATTACAATAGGCAAACATCTGGAACGTCAGCTACGGGGATAATGGGACATCAGTAGTGTAATAAAATGGAGGAGTGAAATATCCCCACGGTATAGATTCCACTGGGACCAAATCTTGTCCCATTTCTTAGGACGGCCCGAGCTTCTCCCTGCACATGCACCAGTCCATGTTCTCCTTCCAAGCTGTTATCCCAGGTGGTCTATGGGAACCCCAGAGTTGAGCAATATCCCTCTTGGCAACCATGTTACCAAGAGTGACCCAGAAAGTCTGAGTAGCAGTACAGTCCTTGGGCTCCCAAACGTTGAGCAGGCACCGTCGGGCCTCAGGCAAGAGAGAGACCCAGGTGACCCTTTCCATGATTGCATGCACTCTGGACCAAAAAGCGGACACCACAGGACATTCCCAAATTATATGTAGAAAGGTACCACTCATGCCACAGCCACGCTTACACAGTCCATCAATCGAGTAACCCACCCGCACCAGTCACGTACCGGTCATGTATACTCGGTGGAGGATCTTAAGCTGTACACAACTAAGGCGAGCTGGAATGGCCACCTCCTTAGGGAAGGCAACGGCCATCTGCCAGTCCTCGTCATCCAGTTCCAGGCCGTCTGCAATCCACAAAACCCTGTGCCGCACAAGGAGGTCAGCCCTATTATTAATAAGCTTTTTGTAGATCAGAGAGATTGTACTTTCAGGCAAATGGCCATCTAGAATCCGATCCTCGAGCGGCGACGACTGGGGAATCTCTGTCCCCGGAGGGAAAACCGAGATCAAGGCGTGCCGCACCTGAAGGTACGGAAAGTGCTCCTTGTCACCAAGTTCATATTCCACCTTAAGGGCTTCAAAGGACTTAACCGTGTCCTTGGACCAGAGATCCTCCACCTTGCTGATACCAATCGTATCCCATTTGTCAAACCCTTTCGTTCTCCACAAGCTACCCAATCTGTCGGAGTCATACAACGGTGTCATTCGTGTCAACCTATCGCCCCAGCCCGTAGCAACATTCGCATCCCTCCACACGCGCACAGCACATTTCGTCGGTCCAGTCAGGACGTGGAATGGCTCCTTGGAATACAGTGCCCTGTTGAAATTCCCGGCCGGCAGAAGGAGCTTGTCCATCGCAAAAGCAGGAGCAGGGTCTGGGGAATAAGGTACATGGTTAACCGCGCCCAACTGGGAAGCCCAATAGTAGTGCCTGATGTCCGGGAGGGCGATGCCGCCATCGTACCACGGCAAAGTGAGTTTGGGTAAGGAGATACACGCCGGCCATCCCAGATCAGTTGCCTCTGAAGGCTCTCAACCTTACGGAAATATCCGGAGGGTATAGGATCAAAAAAGTTTTGCAGTGCGTACAAGAACCTAGGGAGCGACATCATCTTAAAAAGAGCTGCACGCCCCAATGGGGATAGGGGCAGGCGGCGCCATCGCTGGACGTCCAATTTAAGTCGCAGGAGAGGAGCATACAAGTTGCGATCATAACGGACAGAGGAGTCCAAGGAGACATGAATCCCCAGGTACTTGAAACCAGTCTCAACCACCTGGATCGGGAATCTACGAGGCAGTGGAGGAAGTTCCCCAGGCAATGACATAAACACAGGATTTAGCCCAGTTGATGACGAGACCCAAATTCTTCCTGAAGGAAGTGAGGACATCAAAGAGCACGTGGAGCGACTTCTGGGGTGAAGTGAAGTAAAGGAGAACGGCGTATAGCGAGACGCGATCTTCAAGATCCGGGGCCCACCTAATGCCCCTGATCGAGGGCTCCCACCGAAGCCACTCCGCCAATGGCTCCAGCGCTAGGGGAAAAATCAAGGGGGAGGGCGGACAACCCTGTTGGGTGCCACGCCCAAGCGGGAACGAACCAGACACCCTGCCATTTACCACCACCTGGGCATGTGGTTGTGCGTAGAGGAGTTTTACCCAGGCAATAAAATTAGGGCCAAAACCAAACTTTGAGAGAGCCGCCCAGAGATAAGACCACTCGATGGTGTCAAAAGCCATAGTAGCATCAAGAGAAGCCAAGATGGTGGGTTCGGTTAGCGTCGCAGCTCTCGGGAGAACTCCATGAAGCCTCCGAAGATTAAGTGCAGTATTTCGATGCGGGATAAAACCGGACTGATCCGGATCAGGTCGCAGATAACCGTTAACAAACGAGAAGCAAGCACTTTGGCCAGTAGTTTCAAGTTTCAAGTTTTCAAGTTTATTATGATAACGGAACTCTTTACGAGGTCCACATAAAAGACATAAAATATGCATACAAAAAAGCATTAAACATAAGATGTCGAACATGCAATAGTATCAAATACACAACAATTTAAAAATTACCATCTTAATACAGATCCAAAAAACATGTAAAGAATTTGTACAGTTTAAAACAAAACATTTCATTTGGCGGGTTAATCATGGCTGCCCGAAAAGCAGAGGCTGACAAAATGAGTTGTAGGCAAATTGGTCTTAACCATCTTCGCCTAAAAGTCATCAGAGCTTGACAAACGAAAATGACATGAGCCAAATCTTGGTCATACATCTGACAAAAATCACAGACCGCTGAATGGCCATACCATCTGGAATAAAGAGATTTCAACGGAAGCAGATCCTGTCTTACTAAAAACACTAGGCGTCTAACGCTGTGAGGAATGTTCCATTGAGTGTACGGTTGAGCTTTCCTCAATAGACAGGACTCAATAACAGGAGTACAGCCTTTTTTCAGCAACCGGAAATCTCTATCCAGTCTAAACCCAAGTTCCCATGTGGAGGACTTCAAAAGGGTTTTTAACTGATAGGAAGATAAAGAAAATAGAGCATCTTTATCTAATTGCAATTGACCCACAGCATATCTGAAATTTTTTACAATCAAAGAATAGTCATTAAAGTTTCCCAGCAATTCATTTTTTATGAGATGTCGTAAGGTATTGGGCTCACTCTTTGCAAGACTTACAACCCAGCGTATGATACCAGCCAAACCTTGGACCCAGCTACTGCGTAAGCCGAGTTCCTGTCTTAGGGTAGCAGTTGAATTTGCTGTACTAACGGATAATAAACTACGTAAAATTTTTCCTTCCGAGGAATTTAAAAAGCTCCAATTTTTTTGGTCAATTAGCTCTATTCCGTATAGTAGGGAGGCAGGAACTTTTGCTCTGAATACATCCAGTAAAATAGAAAAATGCCTTCTACCTGTGGCTTTATACAAGGATACCAAACTCTTTCCCTGCGAGATAGCCTTCCGGGAATTATTGGCCATATGAGCTTTCTCGCTTAAATTACTCATGACAATTTTACCCAGGAAGGTATAAGAACTCACGGTTTCCAATTTTTGACCCCCTATTACCATGGAAAGTTAGGAAATTTGGGTTTCTTCCTTCCAACCATGCACATCACTTTGCTTTTTGCAGTATTTATCAACAGATAATGGTTTCCAGCGTATTCATAAAGAGCTTGCAGGCAATTATTCAGGCCCTTCGGAGTAAGATCGAGGATCAAAATATCATCTGCATACATGAGGCATACAATCGGAACGCCCCCCAACGTCGGGGCAATACCGGAGCATGCTGAGAGCGCGAGAGGTAAATCAACTGTGTAAAGTGAAAAAAGCAGGGGAGCCAAAAGGCAACCCTGCTTTAACCCGTTGGATGTGGGTATTATTCTAGATAAGCCTCTTTCACCTCCCAGCAGCACTCTGCACCAGGTGTCTGAATAAAGGGCACGGATTAATTTAATGAGAAAAGGTGGCATCCCTAAATCAAATAGCTTTCTCCACAGCAATGTTCTATCCACTTTATCAAATGCCGTGGAGAAGTCAATAAATGCACCATATACATGCCCACCACGAACTTTCACATATTTTTCCGTAATAACCTGAAGTGCAGTCAAGTTGTCTAACGTTCCATGCTTTTGCCTGAAACCAGTTTGTTCAAAAGGTAGAATTTTGAACTCAGTTACCCATTCGATTATTAAAGTGAGAATACATTTTGCGAAAACCTTACCGATGGCATCAAGTAAAGCAATTTGACGATAATTTTGAGGAAGGTCTCTTGCCCCTTATTTATATAAAGGAACAAGGATACTCCCTTTCCAGGAAGGAGGGACTATTCCGCTAAAAAAGCAAGATTTAAACACAGGAAAAATTTTTTTGCTCCATAGCTCACTCTGTTGTTTTAATACAGAGATGGGAACTTCATCTGGTCCCATCGCACCAGAGGAGCGCATGTTCTTAATAGCAAATTCAATTTCCTTTTCAGATGGAGAATCGTATACACGCGAGTCAACATAAATTCCAACATTGTTTGATTGTAAATTATTATTGCTGTACAAATTCTCAATATATTGGACCCAGATCTGTTCATCAATGGCAATAGGCGTAGGACTAACTCTAGTACCACAGCCTTTGCCAATTAATGACCAGAATGTCTTGGCTTGGCCGTTATATGAAGCTTCCCTAAGTTGAATCCATACTGAATCCTCCTTATTTCGTTTTAAACGGGCCTTAAGCCTGGATCTCCTTCTTTTTAAAAGTGCTAACTTCTGATTGGCTTCCTCACTAAATGATAAATATTGCCCCCGTATTACTTTATTTATTTCTATGTTTAATGCCCGAAGTGATTGGGGGACTACTAAAGGTTTTTTAACGATGGAGTTCTTTTTAGCTGTAGAAATTACTAATCCTAAAAAATCAGCGAATCCTGACAGTTCTCTCCCCTCCCACAGGAATAAATTCTCCACAGTATAAATCAAGAGTGTCAACAAGCTCTCAAAAGAACGGAAATTCCAAAAACATTTCCCCGAGTTGGAGTCAAAATTCACCATATCCGTATCGATGCTCCAAGCATCTGCCATTGGTGGACTGAGGGAAACTGTGAGCATCAACGCATTATGGTCACTAAGCTTAGTATCAATAACCAAAAGGTCTTTTAACAAGGGAAAGAAAGCACAATCTACAATCACATAATCGATAATAGAATTTCCCTTATTTGAATTATGCGTAAAAGCTGCCGGAGTATCAGAGGGAAGTCTCCCATTTACTATTAGGCAATCCACATTATATAGACCTTCCAGAACTAGTTTACCTCTTTTATTAGATTTGACTTTAGGCGGGAACTGGGCCTGAGGTATACTCAGAGACTCTTCCCTAAGTTTGTTTCTAAACAAATCAAGCCCACAATTAGAAATGTTACAATTTAGGTCCCCGAGTACTAATATATAAGGGGAAGGGGTAGTGTCCATAATTTTATTTAGAAAAGAGAGGAGTGTTTTTAAACCGTCATTGAAGCAGCAGTTTGGGGGAATATAAGTATTTATCAAAACTAGTGATCTATTGGGGCAATCCATGAATACATTTTTTAAAGTTATTGCCTGGAACAATTTCCCCGGATCAAGATAGTGAGAATAGTTCCAATTAATTCTATTTGATAACAGACATGCTATTCCTCCCTTCGCATGACCTCTCCTAGAAGGGATTGCACTGTCTTCTAGGACAAAGTACTCTTTTTCTAGTATTAGTCTACCTTCCACCCACGTTTCTTGTAGACAAATTATGTCTGCCTCCAGGGAACGCAAGAAACAAAATTTTTCCTTATGATCTTTAAAACCAGCAGTATTCCAAGAAATGAACTTCAAGTCTCTGTTAAAAATTTGAGGGCGGTTTAGGGCAGGAAGAAGATTTACTGGACAGAACTCCTGGTAACCAACTCCATTTAGAATGATCGTCCTTCAAAGTTTGTTTAAGAGGAAGGGGATTTTTATACAAAACTTGCCTTTCATTTCGAGACACACATATTTTTAAGTCCTCAGATCTAACAGAGGACCAATCTGAAGGCATCAAATTAATATTAGAGGAAAATGACAAATTGGAGCGAGCACTTTGACTTCGTTTTTCCCCGAAGTATGGAGTAACATCTATCCCTCTGATTTGTAGTTCCTCAGCCCACTGTAAAACATGATTTAGCACCACTTTAGACTGAAATTTCACCCTTGTTGTTCTCCCTACTAAAGTGTTAAGAAGAAATACCACATCCAGGTCAGATGTTTGTATTAATTTTAAGCCTTCGATCTCTTGAAAACAGATAAGTAAGGCAGATCTGTTTAGAATTAAATCAGTATCAAATAAAGGCGAAAAATCAAGAAAAAAAGTATCTACATTTATTTTTTCCCTAGAAGGCACCAGGGGAATAACTGTAATTGTGGATGAATCTTGAAAAGGTCTTGCTGAAGGATTAAGAGAGGAAGGGAGAGAATTAGCAGAGGGTAATAAAGCATTAGGAAGA
Source organism: Lissotriton vulgaris (assembly GCF_964263255.1). NCBI lineage: Eukaryota > Metazoa > Chordata > Amphibia > Caudata > Salamandridae > Lissotriton > Lissotriton vulgaris. Next base: position 28,163 of record NW_028249211.1, read on the forward strand.
AAAGGGTTAGTAGAGCTTATAGGACCCGACCCTACGGATGTTAAATCTACCTTAGGAGAAACAATCATATCTTCCTGTGTAGCAAAGGACTGCTCAGTCTGGGAAGCATTTTCTAGTATTGGTTCCAGACTTTTTTCAAACAGGAGTTTCCTCTGTCTTTTTTTAGAAAACCTTTGAATGAGTTTTCTCTTTTTTATTCTATTCTTTTTTTGTTTTGGGGGAGCCGTTTTTTCAACATTTCCTGGAGAAACTGGAAGGGCCTCATCCTCTTTTTTTGTCGGTAACGAGAATATAGGAAAAAGAGAGGGAGTTTCCAAATTTTGAATAACAGGGGAGGCAGATATCACATCTATCTCGTCATTGTGAGTAACTATGCAATTAGCTCCGGCCGAAGCCGCCTTTAAAACCTTAGGGTCAGCTGATATAGCTACTGGATTGTTTATTTTCTGACCTTCCGGATTAGGTAGCGTTTGAACTGGGTCTAATATTACTTGTCCACTCGGGGATCTCTTATTAGGGATCTCCAAGGGAGTAGCGGGCATTGAAAGACATTCAAAAACTGACCCGCTCTTATTCTGCAAAAGTACTCTTAGGATTTGAGTTACAGTATCAAAGATACACTCCGAGCCTCCAACAAATTTTTCAAGTAAACTCAAAATAGAAGATATTAAAGATTCCAACGAAGATAAAGAATTGGAGATTAGCTTCCCATTACTACTTAAAGGACTCTCAGGTAAAATATTCAAATTGGGGCCAGAACAGGAAGTAAAATTTAGCTGAGCTAGGGAAAAATCGAATTTGTTTGAGGGGGTACTACTAAGAGGACAAGAACTCGAAATTGTTATAACTTCATTAGTATTGGGATTAGCCCTGGGATTGTCCTGAGAAGGTCTCAACAAATCTTTATGAGCTATTAAATCAATATCTGGTAGTGTAAAATCACCCTCTGGGATGGCAGAATTAGTTGGCAAAACTGAAGAAATACTAGTATTCTCTATGGCTTTAGGAGCCGCCATAAGAGAAGCTTGAGGAGGGATGGTAATGTCAGATTTCTGAACATTACATCCCGAGGTCTCGTGAGGCGGCTTCAATTTCCGTTGAGAATCAGTGGATACCAAAGGTAAACCCCCCACTGTTTCAGGACAGAAAGGTGCAAACTGAGACTGGACAGGAACCAAGCCCAGACTAGAGTTATCCTTATTAACAATGTTAGCTGGTTCAGGAACATTATTCTCTAAAGCTTCACTGTGGAGGTGGATCTCTACAGACTTGTCCTTCCCTTTATCCCATAAATTAAAAAGCTGACATTGGCATTTCAGTTGCATAGAAGACGTAATTTTATTACGTAAAGGGTTCAATTTCGTTTTGGAACCAGATCTCCCCACTAAGACGCGACCAGAACAAAGTTTTTTTGCCGTCATGTGTAAATTAGGGAAGATACTATACTATAGGATTAACAAAGCAAAAAGACACAATACAACCCTAACAAGATTAAACCGCTGTATAAAGGCAGATTGACAAAATCAACACTATTAATTATAAAGAAAATCAAAGGGACGGGGCCCAGCCCAGCCTACTTCGGCCTCTGACGGCCTCAGACGGTCCCGCCCTTGTCCCGGGCTTCTCCCGGCGCACTCCCGCGCGCACCCGCGCCGCGGGACCTTGATGATGGATTTATCGAAGGGGTAAGAGGGGAGGAGCTAGCAGGGAGAGCGTCGCAGCTGATGGTAATGCAGAGGGTCAGGCGCTCCTGGGACTTGGAGTCCTGCACCTGCCCTCGCTCGCAGCCCTGCACCTACCGCCGCCCCAAGAAGGAATTCTGCCTGTTCAGTGATTTGGCTCGCAGAGTCTCAATGTCACAAACAAACAAACAGCACGGTCCAGAAATGCTGCTGGCGAAGCGGGACCCGCGTAGCGGGTACCGCGAAGAGTTGCAGCAAAGAGAAGAGCAATCTGCAGTGAAGGTGCTCGCAGTCTCCGACCTTGGCAAGTAGCAAGAAGAGGTAAGCAATCCGACGTGATCCACAGGCACAGAAGGTTTTAGCAGCGCTGAGGCGGGGGAGGAGCCAGCAGGGAGAGCGTCGCAGCTGATGGTAATGCAGAAGGTCAGGCGCTCCTGGGACTTGGAGTCCTGCGCCTGCCCTCGCTCGCAGCCCTGCACCTACCGCCGCCCCAAGAAGGAATTCTGCCTGTTCAGTGATTTGGCTCGCAGAGTCTCAATGTCACAAACAAACAAACAGCACGGTCCAGAAATGCTGCTGGCGAAGCGGGACCCGCGTAGCGGGTACCGCGAGGAGTTGCAGCAAAGAGAAGAGCAATCTGCAGTGAAGGTGCTCGCAGTCTCCCACCTTGGCAAGTAGCAAGAAGAGGTAAGCAGTATTGTGGGCTCCGTGTTAAGCAAAGAAATGGGGCGGTAGGAGGTACATCGGTCACGGGGGTTACCGTCCTTGTGTATGACAACAATAGTAGCCAGACGCTGATCAAGGGGGAGGAGGCCAGCCACAAAGGCCTCCATGAACATATTTCGCAAGTATGCCGCCATCTTGTCAGGGTGCAGCTTATAGAGCTCAATGGGCAAACCATTTGGCCCCGTAGCCTTACCCGATCGAAGGGATCGTATAGCAGTAGCGACCTCATCCACAGTTATTGGCGCATCCATAATGGACCAGTCCTCATCCGAAATACAGGGTAGTGCGATATCACGCAAGAGCAAACGGGAATCACACTCATCTCTACCACTTACCGATCGGTAAACCGTCTGGAAGTGATCCACAAAGCACTCCACAATCCCACCTGGGTCAGACACACACTCACCAGTCAACCGTTCAATCACCGGCACCACACGGCACACTCTCTCAGATTTATCTAACCACGCAAGAAGTTTACTCGCCTTATCACCCACATCATAGAGTCTGCCCAACTGGTTCCTATGCATAACTTTAGCAGCGTCGGTCACCAGGGCTCTATAGTCAGCCTGCTTTAGCGCCAAGGAGTGTAGGACTGCAGGAGTATCATTACCACCCAATTCGCTTTCAAGCAAAGTAATTTCATCTTAGAGGCGTGCTAAGGCCTCCTGCTTAGTCTTCTTGTTGGCAGCGATCAATGACAATGCAGAACCCCGTATAACAGTTTTAAAGGCCTCCCATAAGGATACAGGCGAAGAAACAGACCCCACATTTTCATTGAAATAACAATCAATAGCCTTAATAATCTCGGAACGCGTCTTGGCATTCCTTAAGTGCCAGGGATGAATAGGGGAAACCCTGATCTCGCTACACAAACTTACCGAGACCCCGAGCAACAAGGGTGAATGATCAGAAATGCCCCTGGGAAGATGGCGGACCTCACGCACCGAAGGAGTGTGGGCGGTCAGCATCAGAAAATAGTCAATCCTAGAGAGACTACCGTGTGCTCCAGAGTGGAACGTATATTGCAAATGTGTAGGGTGTAGCATCCGCCAAACATCCACCAACCCAAAGGTCTCCAGCAGCTCAGAAAGCCATAGCTGAAACGCCGGCAGGACTCTGGGGGGAAATCGGTCACAATCACCAGAGACCACCGAGTTAAAATCCCCACCCAATACAAGAAGACCATCTGGAAGTCCTAGGAGAGTCCGTCCCAGATCGGCATAGGTGTAGCTTGAAGACCCGGGGGAATGTAAACACTAACAATTGTGAGCACCTTCCCCTCCCACCGCCCGAGACAGCGGCGTACCGACCCCTATCATCAAGCGCGACTACATCTATTTCAAGGGGCAGGGAGGATTTAATCATTATGCCGACCCCTCTAGAGCCAGATGTGAATCCAGCATGAGCTACCAATCTATAGCCACGTCTATCCAGGGCCCTGCACGCATTCCCTATCAGATGGGTCTCCTGTAACAGGACAATATCAGGGGAGTGACGTCTGAGAAACTGAAGAACAACACCACGTTTTATCTTGTCACCCAGACCATTAACGTTCCAAGACAACAATTTTAAATCACCACCCCCCCCATCCCAGCAAAGCACCACAACCCTCCCCTCCCGGAGCCCAAAAGCAATAGGATAACAGCAAAACTTATTGTGCCATGTGAAAGGAACAAATACAAAA
>NW_028249212.1:0-64592 GCF_964263255.1 Lissotriton vulgaris
TTTCAGTGAATGAGCTGCTACGATCGACAGGTAATTACTATTTTATTTTCATATTATTAAAGAGTGCCTTTGTGAGTTGTTACACTTTTGTTTATGCATTTCCTTTTTGTGATGTGAATCTAATTATTGTTTTGGGTCTTGCTTTGCTCGCACTTGGTTTCTGTCCGGCTCCTTTCTTTAAAGTGTGTTTTGTATGTTATCAATGGCTGCTATTTAGTTTTATTTTTTGCCATGGATTGAGTTCCGTTTCGCCGTACGTGTTTTTCGGTCGCACTTGCCTTGTGTCTGGCATTTTTCTTGTTATTTATGCTATTAGTGGCTCGTCTTTAAGTTGATTGTTCGCCATGCATTGACTAATGTTTGCTAGTGTCTTCCTGGTATGCAGTTCCTGTAGTTTCGTTTCGCCTGAGCTCGCACTCTGATGTTTATTTTTTTTCCGACTTGGCTTTTTTTGTGTGGTTTTGACCCGTATGTGACTTGTTTCGCTGCTATGCTATGGCCTTTTATTTTTTTTTATTGTTTTAGTTAAACGTATTATGTATGCACTTTTTATGTTCTCTTTGTGTGTTGTTTTTTTTGATCTCTACATTTCAGTGAATGAGCTGCTACGATCGACAGGTAATTACTATTTTATTTTTATATTATTAAAGAGTGCCTTTGTGAGTTGTTACACTTTTGTTTATGAATTTGCTTTTTGTGATATGAATATAATTATTGTTTGGGGTCTTGCTTTGCTCGCACTTTGTTTCTGTCCGGCTCCTTTCTTTAGAGTTTGTTTTTTCATGTTATCAATGGCTGCTATTTAGTTCGTTTTTTTGCCATGCATTGAGTTATGTTTGCGCATGTCGTTTTGGTATGCGGGTCCTGTAGTGTACTTCCGTCTGAACTCGCCTCCTGTAAAAAAAAAATTTATGTTGCTGTTGGCTATTTTTGTTTTGCGTTTCGCCGTACCTGTTTTGTTTCGCAGCTTTGCATTGTCCTTTTGTTGTTCACATTGAAGTATTTTTATTGGTAGTATGTATGCACTGTTTATGTTCTTTTTTTGTGACGTTTGTCTGGTGAGTAATGTTGTAGTGCTGATGAGTGTTGGGGATGAGTGGTGCAGTGTCGTTGTAGAGTGTTGTCCAATGATTACCAGCACAGTATAATTCTGCACCACAACAGTAGCACTGATCCTAAGAACGGCATCACTGAGGTCCATTTATGCAACACGCAGCAATAGCACATTATCATTCTGCACCCCCACTGTACCATTGAGCAACATCAGATCATCACTCTGCCCCACTAGAGCCGTATTTAGCACACCCACAGTCTCATTTATACATACTACTGCAGTACTGTACAGCACCAAAGCATGCTTGTATAGCTGTAATTGTGTGTGCTACGTTAAAAAATGGTTAGAAAGCGTGCACTTACGGCCGGTGGTTTGGTGACTGTTGAAAGCGTGGACTGATGCCTGTTTGTGTGGGTGTATGCCTGGTGAAAGGATGCACTGATGACTGTTGTGTGTGTACGCCTGGTGAAAGCGTCCATTGCTAGCTGTTGGTGTGTGTGCCTGTTAAAAGCGTACATGTTTGGATTGTATGACGTTTGTCTGCTGAGTAATGCTGTAGTGGTGATGAGTGGTGTTGTGGTGGTAAGTGTTTGTGTGTGGTTGTAGTGTGATAGTGTGTTGTTGTTGAATGATGCTGTTGTGGTGGTGCAGAGTGATGTTGGTGTGTTGCTGAGTGATGTTAGTGTGGTGCTTAGTAATGCTGTTGTTGTGATGTGTTGTTCTGGCTAGTGATGAGTGGTACTGTGTTGGTGTTCAATAATTACCACCACAGCATAACTCAGCACCACAACAGTTGCACTTCTCCCAACAACGGCATCACTGATGTCCACGAATGCAACACGCAGCAATACCACTTTATCATTCTGCACCCCCACAGTACCATTGAGCAACAACACAGCATCACTCTGCACCACCACAGCCGTATTTAGCACACCAACAGTCTCATTCATACATACTACTGCAGTACTGATGACTGTTGTGTATGTACGCCTGGTGAAAGCGTCCATTGATAGCTGTTGGTGTGTGTGCCTGTTAAAAGCGTACATGTTTTTATTGTATGACGTTTGTCTGCTGAGTAATGCTGTAGTGGTGATGAGTGGTGCTGTGGTTGTAAGTGTTTGTGTGTAGTTGTAGTGTGATAGTGTGTTGTTGTTGAATGATGCTGTTGTGGTGGTGTAGAGTGATGTTTGTGTGTTGCTGAGTGATGTTAGTGTGGCGCTTAGTAATGCTGTTGTTGTGATGTGTTGTTCTGTGCTGGTGATGAGTGGTGCTGTGTTGGTGTTCAATGCTTACCACCACAGCATAACTCAGCACCACAACAGTTGCACTTCTCCCAACAACGTCATCACTGATGTCCACCAATGCAACACGCAGCAATACCACTTTATCATTGTGCACCCCCACAGTACCATTGAGCAACAACACAGCATCACTCTGCACCACCACATCCGTATTTCGCACACCAACAGTCTCATTCATACATACTACTGCAGTACTGATGACTGTTGTGTGTGTATGCCTGGTGAAAGTGCCCATTGATAGCTGTTGGTGTGTGTGTGCCTGTTAAAAGCGTACATGTTTTGATTGTATGACATTTGTCTGCTGAGTAATGCTGTAGTGGTGATGAGTGGTGCTGTGGTTGTAAGTGTTTGTGTGTGGTTGTAGTGTGTTGAGGGTGAGTGAGGGTGAGTGAGGGTGAGGGTGAGGCGTTGAGGGTGAGTGAGGGTGAGTGAGGGTAAGGGTGAGGTGTTGAGGGTGAGTGAGGGTGAGTGAGGGTGAGTGAGGGTGAGGGGTTGAGGGTGAGTGAGGGTGAGGGTGAGTGAGGGTGTGGGGCTGAGGGTGAGTGAGGGGCTGAGGGTGAGTGAGGGGTTGAGGGTGAGTGAGGGTGAGGGGTTGAGGGTGAGTGAGGGTGAGGGGTTGAGGGTGAGTGAGGATGAGTGAGAGTGAGGGTGAGTGAGGGGTTGAGGGTGAGGGGTTGAGGGTGAGGGGTTGAGGGTGAGTGAGGGTGAGGTGTTGAGGGTGAGTGAGGGTGAGGTGTTGAGGGTGAGTGAGGGTGGGTGAGCGTGAGGGTGAGTGATGGGTTGAGGGTGAGGGGTTGAGGGTGAGTGAGAGTGAGGGTGAGGGGTTGAGGGTGAGTGAGTGTGAGTGAGGGTGAGTGAGGGTGAGGGGTAGAGGGTGAGTGAGGGTGAGTGAGGGTGAGGGTGAGTGAGGGTGAGTGAGGGTGTGATTGGCATATGTGAGTGTTTTGCATGTGTTAATGTTTATTTTAATGAAATGTGTGTTTGTGTTTTTGTATGTTGTTGTTGTTGAATGATGCTGTTGTGGTGGTGTAGAGTGATGTTGGTGTGTTGCTGAGTGATGTTAGTGTGGTGCTTAGTAATGCTGTTGTTGTGATGTGTTGTTCTGTGCTGGTGATGAGTGGTGCTGTGTTGGTGTTCAATGATTACCACCACAGCATAACTCAGCACCACAACAGTTGCACTTTTCCCAACAACGTCATCACTGATGTCCACCAATGCAACACGCAGCAATACCACTTTATCATTCTGCACCCCCACAGTACCATTGAGCAACAACACAGCATCACTCTGCACCACCACATCCGTATTTCGCACACCAACAGTCTCATTCATACATACTACTGCAGTACTGATGACTGTTGTGTGTGTATGCCTGGTGAAAGCGTCCATTGATAGCTGATGGTGTGTGTTCCTGTTAAAAGCGTACATGTTTTGATTGTATGACCTTTGTCTGCTGAGTAATGCTGTAGTGGTGATGAGTGGTGCTGTGGTGGTAAGTGTTTGTGTGTGGTTGTAGTGTGATAGTGTGTTGAGGGTGAGTGAGGGTGAGGGTGAGTGAGGGTGAGGGTGAGGGGTTGAGGGTGAGTGAGGGTGAGTGAGGGTGAGGTGTTGAGGGTGAGTGAGGGTGAGTGAGGGTGAGTGAGGGTGAGTGAGGGTGAGGGGTTGAGGGTGAGTGAGGGTGAGGGTGAGTGAGGGTGAGGGGTTGAGGGTGAGGGGCTGAGGGTGAGTGAGGGGTTGAGGGTGAGTGAGGGTGAGGGGTTGAGGGTGAGTGAGGGTGAGGGGTTGAGGGTGAGTGAGGATGAGTGAGAGTGAGGGTGAGTGAGGGGTTGAGGGTGAGTGAGGGTGAGGTGTTGAGGGTGAATGAGGGTGAGGTGTTGAGGGTGAGTGAGGGTGGGTGAGGGTGAGTGAGGGGTTGAGGGTGAGGTGTTGAGGGTGAGTGAGGGTGAGGGTGAGGGGTTGAGGGAGAGTGAGGGTGAGGGGTTGAGGGTGAGTGAGTGTGAGTGAGGGTGAGTGAGGGTGAGGGGTTGAGGGTGAGTGAGGGTGAGTGAGGGTGAGGGTGAGTGAGGGTGAGTGAGGGTGTGATTGGCATATGTGAGTGTTTAGCATGTGTTAATGTTTATTTTAATGTAATGTGTATTTGTGTTTTTGTATGTTGTTGTTGTTGAATGATGCTGTTGTGGTGGTGTAGAGTGATGTTGGTGTGTTGCTGAGTGATGTTAATGTGGCGCTTAGTAATGCTGTTGTTGTGATGTGTTGTTCTGTGCTGGTGATGAGTGGTGCTGTGTTGGTGTTCAATGATTACCACCACAGCATAACTCAGCACCACAACAGTTGCACTTCTCCCAACAACGTCATCACTGATGTCCACCAATGCAACACGCAGCAATACCACCTTATCATTCTGCACCCCCACAGTAACATTGAGCAACAACACTGCATGACTCTGCACCAGCACAGGCGTATTTAGCACACCAACAGTCTCATTCATACATACTACTGCAGTGCGTGCAAGCTACAGAGTGTGTGTATTTTGTATTTGTTTTTTTATGTGAGATGGATTGCCTGAATGTTGTATGTGGGCGTGACTATGTTGTATTAATTGAGTGTATTAGTAGTTATATTTTCCCTTCTGTAGTGAAAAAATTACCATAGAGGTTTATAATTTGTATTCCACACCTTTTTATTTTTGTAAAACACACAAATATTTATTTTTTAACTTTGTACAAAAATATGATAGCCAGACAACATGCGAATTTTAGTCTGAACATATGTCTTCGTCTTTTTCTTTAACAATATTTATGATTTTCCCATTACAAAACACCACTTCAAAAGTTTGCGGCAAAAAATGTACAAGCGCATCTCCAATGTTGTCAACTTCATCATCTAACATAAACCATTTAATTAGTATCTCATTGTCTATGGGCATTGATTGATATTCGTCTGTGTTTGTCACCCTAATAGTGATAATACTAGTTTCATCTTTGGTGCTTTCGACGCCATAAATTTGAATGTCCATCTTTTCCTGTGGTGGGGCTGTTACCTGTTGAGAGAAAACAAATGCAACAATTAGTTAGTACATTTTTATACTTTATGTTTTGTGTAAGGCCCAGAGTGGGTGAAAGGGACATAGTGGGTGAAAGGGACAGAGTGGGTGAAAGGGACAGAGTGGGTGAAATGGACAGAGTGGGTGAAAGGCTCAGAGTGGGTGAAAGGCCCAGAGTTGTTGAAAGGGCCAGAGTGGGTGAAAGGGCCAGAGTGGGTGAAAGGGCCAGAGTGGGTGAAAGGGCCAGAGTGGGTGAAAGGCCCAGAGTGGGTGAAAGGCCCAGAGTGGGTGAAAGGCCCAGAGTGGGTGAAAGGCCAAGAGTGGGTGAAAGGGACAGAATGGGTGAAAGGGACAGAGTGGGTGAAAGGGACAGAGTGGGTGAAAGGGACAGAGTGGGTGAAAGTCCCAGAGTGGGTGAAAGGGACAGAGTGGGTGAAAGGGACAGAGTGGGTGAAAGGCCCAGAGTGGGTGAAAGGCCCAGAGTGGGTGAAAGGTGAAAGGGACAGAGTGGGTGAAAGGCCCAGAGTGGGTGAAAGGCCCAGAGTGGGTGAAAGGCCCAGAGTGGGTGAAAGGGACAGAGTGGGTGAAAGGGACAGAGAGGGTGAAAGGCCAAGAGTGGGTGAAAGGGCTAGAGTGGGTGAAAGGCCCAGAGTGGGTGAAAGGCCCAGAGTGGGTGAAAGGCCCAGAGTGGGTGCAAGGCCCAGAGTGGGTGAAAGGGCCAGAGTGGGTGAAAGGCCCAGAGTGGCTGAAAGAGATATTCCAAAAATGTTCAGTTTGTTGTGCTTACCTCCATTTTGCTATGGCGCGTTGTATTCAATATTTTCTGTGCATTGAATTCATGGACAGTAACGTGAGTGAGGGTTACATAATCTCCAAGATGTATTTTAAATAGTGATGCTTCTCTCCACAGTGTCACTTTTATGTCATCTGTTGCTTTTTTTAAAGTAATCGTTTTCAGTGGAGTATCTTGCCCATTGATAAAGACAGTCTTTGCGTCCTCTTCCTACACAAAAAGTAAGCATTGTATTATATAATAATATAAGGTATCATATTTAAGGACCCAAATGAACATCCTTTCGAAAAGATTGCATTATTTATTTCTAAAAATGGCTTTGAAGAGAGTACTTGCATTTGTAGTATACAGCAAAGCACTGGCATATTATAGTTTTCAAAACTCGTACTTTCTACATAGTGTGAAAGAGTGTATAATGCTATGTGTTTTGAGCTTGTTAGTGAAGTTACCAAAGGTGTAATGTGCGTGTAAGCCAACTATGCATTTTTTTAGTTGACATGATGACATGTTTGCGTTCATACTTCCGGCACATATTGTCCCTGAAACAGTCATAAGACTTTTTAGACTTGCACGTTTTATTTCCTTAATGGGAGAAGCCGATGGTGCAGGCGGATGCAAAATGTTCTTTGCTTGTTGGATCAGGCCCTCCTCAATTTTCATAGCGGGAAATTTTGTTACTTTAGTTTGCTTAGTAATTAAAATTGTTTTGTTTTTGATGATAAAGTTGCGTATCAGTAGTCCACAGTTACTTTTAGTTTGCTTGTATAAATCTTCTTGATAACAAGTACATTTCATGGTTCCAGTTTTATCTGCTAGAGCCAAATGAAATAGAATTTTATGTTCTTGTTTTGCATTTTTGTAAGTAGTTTTTCCAGAGCAGTTAATGACATTAACTCGTATGGGTTTCTGATATGGTTTGTTGTCATCGGTATTAATGTTCATGATTTCTTCAATAGACATCATCTGAAATAGAAAATGTGTTATAACATGTTAAATACAAACCCATATTGCTTTATGATCACTGTAATAGCATTCTAAAGTACCATAGTTGTGTAGTTGTTCATTTGTATATATATGATCTAAAATGGATTGGTAGTTAGTTGTGTAACTGTTAATGAGTTGTTGACATTGTAATTTTGCTTCAAAGAATCCAAGTAATTGCTTGGTGTTTGCATTTTGTTGAGATACATCCACATTCAAATCCCCTATAATGATCAATTTGTGTGTGGGGTAAAAATCTGTAATATTTGTGATAAAATCCAAAAGAGAAGTTATACTTTTTTGGGGTGGTTTGTATAAAATAATAATAAGGTAATCAGTGTTATAAATATGTACAGTAAAATGTAAAATGTCTATCCCTTCATGTGTCTCATAAATAGGCAATATAAATAAATCTTTTTTGTAGTACATAATCATTCCATGGTTTGTGTTGTATGTATGAAATTTATCAAATATAATGTGATGGTATTGTTCTATCGTAAAATCAGTAGCTGTAGCCTTCCTTGTAGTGTTGATCTCAGTTAAGCAAATAATGTCTGCTTGTAATATATTCCTATCCGCTATCATAGATGTAAAATTTTTCTGTAGTGATCTTATATTGTGTGCAATGATATTGAAATGTGCACTGTATGTATGTAACTGTGGGATATATATTTCAAGTGGCATTTCTGTCCTTAATCTGTGCATTTCCTCAATAACTTGTGGATGTACTAAAATTTTACCTTCATCAAAATTGTGTACATATACATTTTGTATTGATTTTGCCCTGCTAATAGCAACATAATGCAAATGATGAATCTTGCTGTTATTAAAGTGTATATAAAGTGGTTCGAGAGTTGCACCTTGTGTGCGATGTATAGTGCGTGCTGATGCTTGGCGTAAAGGAAATTGCTTCCGTATAATGGTAATAAATTTCTTAGTGTATTGAAAATGTCTAGCTATAGCATGTATTGGTGTCCATGTATTTTGAATTTGTGAATGATATAAGTGTTTATATTGTTGTCTGGTTGTTTGTCCTATACTCTGATTGTCAAATAACAACCAAACAATAATAGGTGTATTGTTAATCAATTCAACTAATTGTACCACATCAGTTGCGCCATTTGTTAAACCATCATTGACATCCACATTGCAACTTAAATCATAACGAAGTTGTAAGGCAATGTGTAATGTATGTGAAAGGCCCATTGTTTTCTGTGGATCTTTGGGCAGTTGCTTAAGAATAGTTTTTTTCACATTTTCTGACAAATCAGAACTGACGGTATCGCTTGCTACTGTTATGTAGACTGGATAATCTTTGCAATGTTTTTCCAAAACCTTTTTGTTAATTTCATTAACTTCTATATTAGTTGAAATGATATATGGAATTGTTTCTAATAAACTCTCATCAGGTTGTATTTCCCTTTGCTTAATTTGTGAAATATCTTCTTCAGTATGCTTGCCTTCTCTCAGCCGGCTTAGTAATTGAGCAAATTGAAGATCTTCTTTTTGGCGCATAATTTTTGTTAATTCAAAAATTTTAAAATGTTCTTTCCATAAGTTAGCACTTAAAGGACCATACAACTGTGTAGAATCCTGAAAAATGTATCTGTCAAATACAGGTTTTAATAGGTAAAAGTCACCAATGGCTAAAATTGAAATTCCTCCAAATGGTTCATTAGATGATTTTATTTCTTGAAGCCTGTTATGTATAAAATTTAACATATTGTGTCCTACCATTGAAATTTCATCAACAATAACAACTCTAACATGCATCATTTCCATTTGTAGAGCAGTTCTATGTTCATGACTCAGTTGTTTATAAGTCAAACTTTGCGACACAGGTATTTTGAAAGTGCTATGCAGTGTTTTGCCATTAATATTATGGGCAGCCTTTCCTGTTGGAGCAGTAAGTAAGATATAAACATTATCAGGATTTTCACCTGCCTTAGTGTTATAGTACCGTAGTAAAGTTTGATATAGTGCAGATATTACAAAACTTTTCCCAACACCAGCCCCTCCGGTGCAAAAAGTATAGCATGGAGTGCTTGTAGTTTTAAACCAATGCAAGTGATGGTAAACAAATTTAAGTTGTTCTTCCGTTAAGTTTTGCATAAGTTGTTGGTATTTATCATTGGGTAAAATAATGTTACTTGAGCTTTGTTCTTCGGTTGTAGTTCTAATTCCTAAATCTACAGCCAAATCATATCTATTATTATTTTCAGGATTTTGGTCTTCTGTCTGTATATTAACAGTTGGTGATAGAGGAGGTGAAATTAAATTTTCATGACACTGTTCATGAATAATGTTTGTAACTTCGCCATGCTGTTTGTTATAGATTTTTAGTTGTGCGTCAACAAATGTTTTAACTTCCAGATACCTATCATAGTAAGTTTCCTTGTTGATTAGTATTTTCTGTTCTTCCCTCCATGGATAGTGCAACATTAATATTTCTCTATAATACTCTTCTGGTTCATTATTTTTGCTAAATCTGCAAAAGCGTATTATTTTCCCTTGTGTGCGCTTATTTAAAGCATAATCATAATTCTGTTTCTGTTGCTCTTTATTTCCGTTACTACATTCTATTTCTAATTCTTCCTCATCTGAGCTGTAAAAGTTTTGTTCTGCAAGTAAATCTTCGCAATCATTGATTTCTCTCCCATGTGTTTTTTTCTTCACATAGTTGAAATTAGCAGCATAGTCTGCTAACGTGCACATCTCTAATGATTGTGGCCGTTTGCAGTACTTAATAATAATATTTTCACATTGAATGTCAGTTGAATTTTCTGGCAAGTTATTAATCGTTTCGATATCACGCATTAAATACGTTCTTTTCTCTGGACGGCTAGTATTAATAAATACAAATGATCGTGAGCTTTTCCGTAATGGTATTTGAAGAATTAGATATGCTGCTTCTTGAGCACTAATTTCTGTGCAGTTGAGGAATTTGTTTCCTATGTGTTTAAGTTGATCTTTGATATTACTATTGCTTGTTACCTCTTTAGCAGCTTGCGCTAGAAGTTTGCTAATTCCTCTTTGCGATTTACTGATATATGAGATAATGTAGACAGCACAAGCATAAGGGTCCAGTATAAACTGCAAGTCTATGTTTGCTCGCCAAGCTTCTAAAAGAGTACTATTGTAGTTATTGATGAAGCATTCGCCTGGTGTTCTTTTCAAAAAAATAGTTGTTTTTTGTAAGCTAGTTTGTATTGAAGTAATATATTCTTTATCATCCATTTTAATGAAGTCTAAAAATTCCTCAAAAGAAAGTGTATTAAAAGTAGTATTATTCATAGCTTCATGTATTATTTTAATATTATCTTGCCATTGCTTATTTGTCTCCTCAAGTGTTAATGGCTCTAATATGAGCGTTCTTGACATTGGATATTTTGGATATTGATATTTGCATGTCCGTTGCTGTTTACGTCTGCAATTTTTTGTGTGACCATGCCTTTGTAGATTTATTAACGGTTGTAAAACAGGGTTCTCAGACTTATGACAAGTGATATATTTGTCAATGAAGCTATTGACTTCTTCCACTGGTGAAACACCATACAGTGGTGCTTTGTTTACCCAGAGTAATGCATGTATATGTGGAGAACCTCTTTGTTGGAATTCGACTCTGTAAAAGTAGTCTACTATTTCCCCAATTGGATTAGTGCCATTCAGCAAAACACAATTAAAGAATTTCCTAACTTGATAGTCAAACTGTCTTGCACATGTTATTGGATCTTCTTGTATTAATTTACTTTTAGTTTCCCAAGACATGTTTAAGAATTCTTCCTCTGTACATTCCTTTAAGTTTCTAACTCTCAATAGTATATTTATTAAATGGTGCCATTTTGTTTCGGCAGCAGATAAAGTAAAAAAGAAAGTGGGTATGCCAAGTTGCCTTATCATTGCAAAAATATCTTTTTTGCAACCTTCCCAATATGGAGGTGAACTGCGTATAGTTTTTAATACTTTGTAACCCTCATTAAACTGTAAAACATTGCCAATATTATATTTTATGTCTTTAGCAGTTATTTTATTTCCATCTGTAAAATGTTTCCTGATGGAAATGTTGATTTTACCCTGGATCTGCTTAATATGTAATTTCTTCAGTTTAAAAAACACATTAGTAATAGATTTAGCGACTCTTCTATCATAACTCCTTAACTCAGCTTGGCAAATAGTACTATAATGTACCGGTATGTGTCTTTCCTTATTGTTAGGCCTTCGTTCACCACAAAAAATAGTAGGGAAAGCCAAAAACTCTGAATCTTTATCCTCATATAAACCTCTTGGCGTGTTATGTTCAGCTGGAGCTAAACTTAACACATTCACCGAATTACTAGTAATTGTTTCATTTGTTAACATAGTATCCAAATTTCCAGCTTCTATGTTGTCTGAACTATCAGATGAATTGTTTGTCTCCGAAGTCTCATTGTGAGATTCTATTTCTGGAGGTATATACTCCCAGTCAGGGTTAATAGTAACACCATATTCATTAAACATTGTACTATTTTTAGCTAGCCATGTAGCTGCCTTTTTTACTGTATTTGGTCTAATATTCTCATAATGTGTATATGATTTATAGACTAATTTCCTTTTTAATTTCACTGGGATTGTCATGGCGACATTAATTTGCCTTGGTAAAATGGTAACAGTTGTCATAACATCTGCAGGTACATTAACTACTGCACCTGATAATGATTTTTGAAAACCGCGTGGCAGAGTCCGAATTTGTAAGAATGGTATCCTAGGTGAAACTAATCTTTCTTCTAAATCATATAATTCTAATTCAACTGGTACATTTGGGAACCCCATTCCATTTACAATAGAACATGGTGGTATTTTATTTTTGCGAATGTAATAATAGCAAGTCGTACAAATAAAATTTGTTTTCTTGTTACTAATGTTACACTTTTTGAAAATTTCGGATTGGCTAACACTGCGTATATTTTTCACCGTTTGTTTATGCCACAATTGATTGCAAAGAGTACAAATGTATTCCGGGCCATGCAATATTTCACGGTGGAATTTGCGAATGATTGTATGGATTTGTTTACCTCGTTTCTGCCTTTGGCCCTGCATTAATCTTGGTCTGTTTTTATCAATACCAATTAGTTGACTGTTGGTAATGTCTTCTTCAGCTGCATTATTTTTTTTTCTTTTTACAACTTTAGTTGGACATGTACTTGAATCCCTTTTTCTTTTCAGAGACTGTTTATTTGTTCCCTGTATAGATTTACTATTCCCTGGTAATTGTGATAAATGATTAGTATTGCTATTCCCTCCCTTACTTTGATTCTGTAAATCATCTGAAGACATTGTTGTTGATGTTATAGTCTGATTAGGAGTACATTCAGTAGTATGTACCCAAATATTTCTTTCTTGCGGTAGGTGACTATTTTTCTTGTGCACTGTAAGTGCTTTTGTAAATGATTTCCTCTTAATGACTTTTATATCTATTGGTGTTAATTCAAATTGGACACATTGCTCAGCCTGATGTGTAAAGTTATATGCTAGTTTCACAACATATTGAATCAGCCCTTCAAAAGAATGAAATGCAATTGTAACACATGTTCCGTTTGAATGAGGCATGCCTTCATGGTCCCTACTATGTGAATCAAATACAAAGTATGATTGCATATGTTTGAAAATAGCTATAACATAAACATTCATACAAAGTATAACACCACAGTGCTTATTAAGAGTAACATTTAATGCTGTGCTAATATCTGGGTAGGCTTTATCAAAACGTTTAAGGACATCACCGTAGTAAGCGTTCCGTAGCAAAAGTGAATATATCTCTTGATTGTGGTCTATATACCTTGGCAGGTCATCTGGATGCATAAGTGTTTCTTTGTTAATAGAATGCATTTGTAGATATAAAGCGTCCCCACGGTCCATTATATAATGCAGATCATTAGAGTTCCAAGTAGTTACTGGCTTGCATAAATTGTGCAAGACAGCAAAAACACTATTTGGTAAGCATTGCTTACCTTGTGATTTGCTATTAAATTTCCTATTCCCTTGATGGTAACTTGCTTTCAAGCATCTCTGCATCTTATATGTTATACTAAAATGTTCTTAGCAACAAATGTACATTAATAACCTTTCCCAAGTACCTAATTTTTTGGGGGACTGTAAGGTATGAACTTTTGACAATTTTTCCGCTAACTGGCAAAGTAGTATTTACCTTAACTTGTGTTTCTTTTGTTGTTGTTTTAATAATCTGAAAGGAGAAGAAAGAAATGTTGGTTATAATATATCTTTTCTAATTTTTCCCGTAAAGGCCACATTAGCATGTAAATGGTCTTTTAAAGACCTGTTAAGAGCTCTGGTGCTGATGTGAGTGTGTGCGCCACGGCTGGCACACAGGCAGGGTGAGATGACAGAGGGAGAGAGAGGGAGTGGGAGGAAAAGGGAGGGGGAGGGGGAGGGGGAGGGGGACGGAGAGGGAGTGAGTGTGTGCGTGAAAAGTTAATACTGAGAGACGTAAAAAAGGTGTGTGTGTGTCATCTTGTAACTTGGACTGGTTACTGTGTTGCATTGAATCTGAGAATGAATGCGGTGTGCGTGTAATATTGAAAGTGTACCCAGTTAGTGTGCAAGTAATGTACAGAGACAGAGAGGGAGTGAAGGGGAGGGAAATGGAGAGGGAGTAAAAGGGAGGGAGAGTGAGGGAGATGGAGAGGGAGGTAGAGGGAGGGAAAGTGAGGGAAAGGAAGGGAAATGGAGGGAGAGGAAGGGATACGGAGTGAGACGGAGAGTGATAGGGAGGGAGACGGAGAGGGAGGGAGGGAGAGAGGGAGGGAGAGAGAGGGGGAGGGAGAGAGAGGGAGTGAGACAGAGGGAGTAACACAGTTAGAGTGAGACAGAGGAAGACAGGAGAGAGGGAGGGGGAGCTAGAGAGAGGGAGAGAGAGGGTGAGTGTGGGTGAGGGTGAGTGAGGGTGAGGGAGGGTGAGGGATTGAGGGTGAGTGAGGGTGAGGGTGAGTGAGTGTGAGGGGTTGAGGGTGAGTGAGGGTGAGGGTGAGTGAGGGTGAGGCTGAGGTGTTGAGGGTGAGTGAGGGTGAGTGAGAGTGAGGGTGAGTGAGGGGTTGAGGGTGAAGGGTTGAGGGTGTGATGGTGAGGGTGAGGGGTTGAGGGTTAGTGAGGGTGAGGTGTTGAGGGTGAGTGAGGGTGAGGGTGAGTGAGGGTGAGGGGGAGGGGTTGAGGGTGAGTGAGGGTGAGTGAGATTGAGGGTGAGTGAGGGGTTGAGGGTGAGTGAGGGTGAGTGAGATTGAGGGTGAGTGAGGGGTTGAGGGTGAAGGGTTGAGGGTGAGGGTTTGAGGGTGAGTGAGGGTGAGGTGTTGAGGGTGAGTGAGGGTGAGTGAGGGTGAGGGGTTGAGGGTGAGTGAGGGTGAGGCGTTGAGGGTGAGTGAGGATGAGTGTGGGTGAGGGTGAGTGAGGGTGAGGGGTTGAGGGTGAGTGAGGGTGAGTGAGGGTGAGTGAGGGTGAGTGTGGGTGAGGGTGAGTGAGGGTGAGTGAGGGTGAGGGAGGGTGAGGGGTTGAGGGTGAGTGAGGGTGAGGGTGAGTGAGTGTGAGGTGTTGAGGGTGAGTGAGGGTGAGGCGTTGAGGGTGAGTGAGGGTGAGTGTGAGTGAGGGTGAGTGAGGGTGAGGTGTTGAGGGTGAGTGAGGGTGAGTGTGAGTGAGGGTGAGTGAGGGTGAGGGAGGGTGAGGTGTTGAGGGTGAGGTGTTGAGGGTGAGTGAGGGTGAGGGTGAGTGAGTGTGAGGTGTTGAGGGTGAGTGAGGGTGAGGGTGAGTGAGGGTGAGGCTGAGGTGTTGAGGGTGAGTGAGAGTGAGGGTGAGTGAGGGGTTGAGGGTGAAGGGTTGAGGGTGTGGGTGAGGGGTTGAGGGTGAGTGAGTGTGAGGGGTTGAGGGTGAGTGAGGGTGAGGCGTTGAGGGTGAGTGAGGGTGAGGGTGAGTGAGGGTGAGGCTGAGGTGTTGAGGGTGTGTGAGGGTGAGTGAGAGAGGGTGAGTGAGGGGTTGAGGGTGAAGGGTTGAGGGTGTGAGGGTGAGGGGTTGAGGGTGAGTGAGTGTGAAGGGTTGAGGGTGAGTGAGGGTGAGGCGTTGAGGGTGAGTGAGGGTGAGGGTGAGTGTGGGTGAGGGTGAGGGTGAGTGAGGGTGAGGGGTTGAGGGTGAGGGGTTGAGGGTGAGTGAGGGTGAGATGTTGAGGGTGAGTGAGGGTGAGGTGTTGAGTGAGGGTGAGTGAGGGTGAGGGGTTGAGGGTGAGTGAGGGTGAGGGTAGGTGAGGGGTTGAGGGTGAGTGAGGGTGAGGGTGAGTGAGGGTGCAAAAATAACGACACCCTTAAAGTGGTGTCGTTATTTTTATTAGGAAAATCGTGAGCATTGCTGAGGATGCGGCCCTTGAATGTGTCTGTGGGTAGTTTTAAATGCTGGAATTGTTGTTGGGGACGGAGAGGGAGTGAGTGTGTGCGTGAAAAGTTAATACTGAGAGAAGTAAAAAAAGGTGTGTGTGTGTCATCTTGTAACTTGGACTGGTTACTGTGTTGCATTGAATCTGAAAATGAATGCGGTGTGCGTGTAATATTGAAAGTGTACCCAGTTAGTGTGCAAGTAATGTACAGAGACAGAGAGGGAGTGAAGGGGAGGGAAATGGAGAGGGAGTAAAAGGGAGGGAGAGTGAGGGAGATGGAGAGGGAGGGAGAGGGAGGGAAAGTGAGGGAAAGGAAGGGAAATGGAGGGAGAGGAAGGGAAAGGGAGTGAGACGGAGAGTGATAGGGAGGGAGACGGAGAGGGAGGGAGGGAGAGAGGGAGGGAGAGAGAGGGGGAGGGAGAGAGAGGGAGTGAGACAGAGGGAGTAACACAGTTAGAGTGAGACAGAGGAAGACAGGAGAGAGGGAGGGGGAGCTAGAGAGAGGGAGAGAGAGCTATAGAGAGGGAGGGAGACCGAGAGAGAAAGAGAGAGAGAGAATTGTGTGTATGCCGGGAGGGCTCAGTGGACGAAGCCTTCGGCTGCAGGGTCCTGTGATTAACCTCATGGTCAGTTTTATGTTGTTGCTGTAGCCCCGACCCTTACCCACTGACCCTGCCCCCACCAATGCGGCCCTTGGACACAAACCAAACAGTAAATTTGGCCCCTGAGAGAAAGTTTGTGAGTAGCCATGTAATAGAGGGTGTGTGTGAAAGTCCCCTTGATCGTGGAATGTGTGTATGAAAAGTTTGTTGTGGTGTGGCGAAGTGTTGCGAACGGAGTGTGGCTGTACTATTCCCCCTAATGTTACAGTGTGCCTGTGAATAGTGTAGTAAGTGTAAGGTCAAGTGTTTATTTTTGTAGGCAGCTAATCCTGGCTAATGTGTTATTGGATGTGTGTTTGTGAAAAGGTAATACTAGTAGTTGTACGAGAGGGTGTGTGCGTGTGTCAGCTTGTAACTTGGATTAGTTACTGTGTTGCAGTGAAGCTGCGAATGAATGCATTCCGCGTGAATGTTGTAAAGTGTAGCCTGTTTGCGTGCAAATAAATGTGCAATTAGAAGTTGTGACTGAAACTTGAGTGCTGTAGTGGCGAAGTGGTATGATCTTAGATTGGGTTGGAGTCGCACGTGCTGTATAAGGGTGGCTGTTAGTGTTTTGCCTAATGTGACAGGGTGTGTGTGATTAGTGTAAGCTGCAGCTCTGTTCACTCTTGAGTCCGATCATCCTGTTTACTGTGTTGCTGTGAAGCTGTGAATAAAAGCGTAATGAGTGTTCTGTTGTGGTCGCACTCAATTCGGCGTGCGTGTTATATAGTATGTGTTCTTAACCGTGTGTGCGTGAAAAGTTAATACTAAGAGACGTAAAAAAAGGTGTGTATGTGTCATCTTGTAACTTGGACTGGTTACTGTGTTGCATTGAATCTGAGAATGAATGCGTTTTGCGTGTAATATTGAAAGCTAATGTGACAGGGTGTGTGTGATTAGTGTAAGCTGCATCTGTGTTCACTCTTGAGTCCGATCATCCTGTTTACTGTCTTGCTGTGAAGCTGTGAATAAAAGCGTAATGAGTGTTCTATTGTGGTCGCACTCAATTCGGCGTGCGTGTTATATAGTATGTTTTCTTAACCGTGTGTGCGTGAAAAGTTAATACTAAGAGACGTAAAAAAAGGTGTGTATGTGTCATCTTGTAACTTGGACTGGTTACTGTGTTGCATTGAATCTGAGAATGAATGCGGTTTGCGTGTAATATTGAAAGTGTACCCAGTTAGTGTGCAAGTAATGTAGGTAGTTGAAGTTGTGAACGAAATGTTCCTGGGAGTGTGGCGAACTGTTATGATATGAGATTGCGGCCGAATGTTCCGAAAGTGTGTGTCGAGTGTTTGTTTTATTAAAAAAAGTATTGAATGCTGTTCGCATGGTGTAACGGGGATGTTTGTTCCTATGCATGTGAATGTGATAATGTGTGTGCGATTTTGTGTGTTAGGTGCAAGCTGAAGCTGTGGGTACTGTTGATCTTGTTGATAGTGTAAAGTAACCTGAAGTTGTGCTTGCAATCAATATGTCGTGCTTGTAATTTAGTAAGTCTTGTTAGTTGTGTGTGCGTGAAAAGGTAACACAAGGAGTTGTACGAGAGGGTGTGTGTCAAACTTATGTTGTGCCTTGAATTATTGGAAGAAATGTTCTGTGTGGCGAGTCGAATTGTTATGAACGAAAGGGCAAACTGTGTAGCAGAGTGAACAGTTGGCTGTACTTACATGATATATGTTTGTGCGCTGTTTCTTTCCCCCTAGCAAGGAAATGTTGAATGCGTACGAATAACCTACAAGATATAACGATAAAAAAAAAACAAATATGTATCGGTAGGTTTAAACAAAAGTATGACCTGCTTGAGAAATTACGTAGTCCTTTGCTAAGTATTACCATAGAAAATTTAGTTTTCCCAAAGAACATGTTGCACAATAATTTAACACAGGTGCAATGTTGATATAGTAATCGTTCTAATAAACGGAAGTAAATTTATCAATGCTGTCCCTTTGATGTATAGAAATAAAAGTTCCATGCACTTACTTTCTAAGATTGAATGGCGTAGTTTTTCAGTGGCTGTTGGTCGATAGAAGCAAGTACAGCGTCGTTCTGTAAGTCCGAGTTCTGTCCTCGCAGATAAAAACAGAGTATGACTTAAAGTGACCCGTCCCTCTGCTTAAATAGGGGGTAAAGATGCAAGAAACTTTTTTTGTTGTTTTTGGTTTAAGAAAGGATCAAAGCTTTTAGTCCTTCCCTTGCCCCAAGGAAAAGTCACACTAGCTGATGTGCGCGACTTGGAAGTGTGAATGTTTGAATGTGTATGCAGATGGAGTTTCGACATTGGCATGACAGTAGACTTCCCTGGGCAACTCCCTTAATCGCACATAAGAGTTCGCTCGCAACTGACAAAGCAAAGGGCATTCATATTTTTTTTCCTTAGTGTAATTCGACTTCAACTGTCTGCTCCAAGTTACCCTTAAAAATGGCATATATAAAGCTTCCAAAGTATACAAAGTTTTACTTTTAAACCTACAAGTCTTGTAATATACAGGCTAAAAGTTGTGGCGTTTATGTTTAGTATGAAAATACTGAACATTGCTGCGGATGCGTCCATTAATGTGTGTGTGTGGCAACTTTAAAATCCAGTGGTCGAATGAGAAAGATGGTGGATGATTTTGTTTGGTAATACATAAATGTAGAGACAGGTGTGGCGAAATGTTATGAGCTGATGTATGGTGCTGAATGGGTCAGAGGCTGGATGCAATATTTGGCATCAAAGTTAGGTTGTTATTTTTAATATGAAAATCGTGAGCATTGCTGCGGATGCGGCCCTTAAATGTGTCTGTGGGTAGTTTTAAATGCTGGAATTGTTGTTGCTGTGTGTGTACGTCTTGTAAATACAGAACTTTGCTGCGGATGCGTCCCTTAATGTGTGTGTGGGTACTTGTAAATCCTGTAATTGTTGTTCTTGGTGTGTGTGTACGGGTTGCAGAATGATAAATATGGTGGCTGATTTGTCTGGCAATACATAAATGTAGAGACAGATGTGGCGAAATGTTATGAGCTGATGTATGGTGCTGAATGGGTCAGAGGCTGGATGAAATATTTGCCATCAAAGTTGTGTTGTTATTTTTATTATGAAAATCGTGAGCATTGCTGCGGATGCGGGCCTTAAATGTGTCTGTGGGTAGTTTTAAATGCTGGAATTGTTGTTGCTGTGTGTGTACGTGTTGTAAATACAGAACTTTGCTGCGGATGCGTCCCTTAATGTGTGTGTGGCTACTTGTAAATCCTGTAATTGTTGTTCTTGGTGTGTGTGTACGGGTTGTAGAATGATAAATATGGTGGCTGAATTGTCTGGCAATACATAAATGTAGAGACAGATGTGGCGAAATGGTATGAGCTTATGTATGGTGCTGAATGGGACAGAGGCTGGATGCAATATTTGCCCTTAAAGTGGTGTCGTTATTTTTATTCGGAAAATCGTGAGCATTGCTGCGGATGCGGCCCTTGAATGTGTCTGTGGGTAGTTTTAAATGCTGGAATTGTTGTTGCTGTGTGTGTACATGTTGTAAATACAGAACTTTGCTGCGGATGCGTCCCTTAATGTGTGTGTGTCTACTTTTAAATCCTGTAATCGTTGTTCTTGGTGTGTGTGTACGGGTTGTAGAATGAGAAATATGGTGGCTGATTTGTCTGGCAATACATAAATATAAAGACAGATGTGGCGAAATGGTATGAGCTTATGTATGGTGCTGAATGGGACAGAGGATGGATGCAATATTTGCCCTTAAAGTGGTGTCGTTATTTTTATTTTGAAAATCGTGAGCATTGCTGCGGATGCGGCCCTTGAATGTGTCTGTGGGTAGTTTTAAATGCTGGAATTGTTGCTGCTGTGTGTGTACGTGTTGTAAATACAGAACTTTGCTGCGGATGCGTCCCTTAATGTGTGTGTGGCTACTTGTAAATCCTGTAATCGTTGTTCTTGGTGTGTTGCAAGCATTGGAATAGTTGTAATAAGTTTATGCCAATGAAGACAACGGATTAAATTTTTAGTATGTGCAAGCGTAGACGTAAAATTCCCCATTTTTCCATAGGGCGCTCTAGAGGGAGGCTATAAAATAGGAGTCAAGGTGAATGAGGATGAGCCTGTTGTTTTTATGAATGTAGTACACAAGTATTTTTTAATTAAAAGTATCCATCCCTCTTGTGACTGGCACTTTCTTTCACTTTTGTGTTTGTGTTTGTGCGTTGTAGTATGAGCTTATGTGAGTTAATGCTGTTGTGTGTGTACGTGTTGCTGGCCTTTATAATAATTAGTGTATGTTTCGGAACAAGCATGTAGTCAAAAGAGCCGTTGTGGGTGCATAACGGCTAAATGTGCACAACGAGCATGCTCTGTGTTTTTGTTGCGTTTGTAGGATCAAAGGTTTTAATCCTTCCCTTGCCCCAAGGAAAAGTCACACTAGCTGATGTGCGCGACTTGGAAGTGTGAATGTTTGAATGTGTATGCAGATGAAGTTTCGACATTGGCGCGACAGTAGACTTCCCTGGGCAACTCCCTTAATCGCACATAAGAGTTCGCTCTCAACTGACAAAGCAAACGCCATTTTTTTTTCCCTTCCTGTAATTCGACTTCAACTGTCTGCTCCAAGTTACCCTTACAAATGGCATATATAAAGCTGTCAAAGTATAAAAAGTTTACCTTTTAAAAGTACCACTCTTGTAATATCCATGCTCAAACTTGTGACGTTATGTTTATTTGGAAAATACAGAACTTTGCTGAGGATGCGTCCCTTAATGTGTGTGTGGCTACTTTGAAATCCTGTAATCGTTGTTTTTGGTGTGTGGGTACGGGTTGTAGAATGAGAAATATGGTGGCTGATTTGTCTGGCAATACATAAATGTAGAGACAGATGTGGCGAAATGGTATGAGCTTATGTATGGTG
This sequence comes from Lissotriton vulgaris, assembly GCF_964263255.1. Taxonomy (NCBI): domain Eukaryota; kingdom Metazoa; phylum Chordata; class Amphibia; order Caudata; family Salamandridae; genus Lissotriton; species Lissotriton vulgaris. Next base: position 21,113 of record NW_028249212.1, read on the forward strand.
CTGAATGGGACAGAGGCTGGATGCAATATTTGACCTTAAAGTGGTGTCGTTATTTTTATTAGGAAAATCGTGAGCATTGCTGAGGATGCGGCCCTTGAATGTGTCTGTGGGTAGTTTTAAATGCTGGAATTGTTGTTGCTGTGTGTGTACGTCTTGTAAATACAGAACTTTGCTGCGGATGCGTCCCTTAATGTGTGTGTAGCTACTTTTAAATCCTGTAATTGTTGTTCTTGGTGTGTGTGTACGTGTTGTAAAATGAGAAAGATGGTGGTTATCCAAATGAAGGCAACATAGGAAATCTTTTAATGAAGGCAACATAGGAAATGTTTAGTCTGTGCAAGCGTAGACGTACAATCCCCCAATTTTACATACCACGCTCTAGAGGGGGGCTGTGGTGTCGTTATTTTTATTAGGAAAATCGTGAGCATTGCTGAGGATGCGGCCCTTGAATGTGTCTGTGGGTAGTTTTAAATGCTGGAATTGTTGTTGCTGTGTGTGTACGTGTTGTAAATACAGAACTTTGCTGCGGATGCGTCCCTTAATGTGTGTGTGGCTACTTTTAAATCCTGTAATTGTTGTTCTTGGTGTGTGTGTACGTGTTGTAGAATGAGAAAGATGGTGGTTATCCAAATGAAGGCAACATAGGAAATCTTTCAATGAAGGCAACATAGGAAATGTTTAGTCTGTGCAAGCGTAGGTTGTAGAATGAGAAAGATGGTGGGTATCCAAATGAAGGCAACATAGGAAATCTTTCAATGAAGGCAACATAGGAAATGTTTAGTCTGTGCAAGCGTAGACGTACAATCCCCCAATGTTAAATACCACGCTCTAGAGGGATGCTGTGAAATAGTAGGCATGGTGTGTAAACTATAGGAGTTTTGTTAAAAAAACATCACGTTTCCAGACGCCATTTTTTCCCTTACTGTAATTCGACTTCAACTGTCTGCTCCAAGTTACCCTTCAAAATGGCATGAGGGGTTGAGGGTGAGTGAGGGTGAGGGTGAGGGTGAGTGAGGGTGAGGCTGAGGTGTTGAGGGTGAGTGAGGGTGAGGCTGAGGTGTTGAGGGTGAGTGAGGGTGAGTGAGAGTGAGGGTGAGTGAGGGGTTGAGGGTTAGTGAGGGTGAGGTGTTGAGGGTGAGTGAGGGTGAGGGTGAGTGAGGGGTTGAGGGTTAGTGAGGGTGAAGGGTTGAGGGTGTGAGGGTGAGGGTGAGGGGTTGAGGGTTAGTGAGGGTGAGGTGTTGAGGGTGAGTGAGGGTGAGGGTGAGTGAGGGTGAGTGAGAGTGAGGGTGAGTGAGGGGTTGAGGGTGAGGGTTTGAGGGTGAAGGGTTGAGGGTGAGGGGTTGAGGGTGAGTGAGGGTGAGGGGTTGAGGGTGAGTGAGGGTGAGTGAGGGTGAGGGTGAGGGGTTGAGGGTGAGTGAGGGTGAGTGAGGGTGAGGCTGAGGTGTTGAGGGTGAGTGAGAGTGAGGGTGAGTGAGGGGTTGAGGGTGAAGGGTTGAGGGTGTGGGTGAGGGGTTGAGGGTGAGCGAGTGTGAGGGGTTGAGGGTGAGTGAGGGTGAGGCGTTGAGGGTGAGTGAGGGTGAGTGTGAGTGAGGGTGAGGCTGAGGTGTTGAGGGTGAGTGAGGGTGAGTGAGAGTGAGGGTGAGTGAGGGGTTGAGGGTGAAGGGTTGAGGGTGAGTGAGTGTGAGGGGTTGAGGGTGAGTGAGGGTGAGGCGTTGAGGGTGAGTGAGGGTGAGGGTGAGTGTGGGTGAGGGTGAGGGTGAGTGAGGGTGAGGGGTTGAGGGTTAGGGGTTGAGGGTGAGGGGTTGAGGGTGAGTGAGGGTGAGGCGTTGAGGGTGAGTGAGGGTGAGGGTGAGTGAGGGTGAGGCTGAGGTGTTGAGGGTGAGTGAGGGTGAGTGAGAGTGAGGGTGAGTGAGGGGTTGAGGGTGAAGGGTTGAGGGTGTGAGGGTGAGGGTGAGGGGTTGAGGGTGAGTGAGTGTGAGGGGTTGAGGGTGAGTGAGGGTGAGGCGTTGAGGGTGAGTGAGGGTGAGGGTGAGTGAGGGTGAGGGGTTGAGGGTGAGGGGTTGAGGGTGAGGGGTTGAGGGTGAGTGAGGGTGAGATGTTGATGGTGAGTGAGGGTGAGGTGTTGAGTGAGGGTGAGTGAGGGTGAGGGGTTGAGGGTGAGTGAGGGTGAGGGTAGGTGAGGGGTTGAGGGTGAGTGAGGGTGGGGGTGAGTGAGGGTGAGGGTGCAAAAATAACGACACCCTTAAAGTGGTGTCGTTATTTTTATTAGGAAAATTGTGAGCATTGCTGAGGATGCGGCCCTTGAATGTGTCTGTGGGGAGTTTAAATGCAGGAATTGTTGTTGCTGTGTGTGTACGTGTTGTAAATACAGAACTTTGCTGCGGATGCGTCCCTTAATGTGTGTGTGGCTACTTTGAAATCCTGTAATCGTTGTTTTTGGTGTGTGGGTACGGGTTGTAGAATGAGAAATATGGTGGCTGATTTGTCTGGCAATACATAAATGTAGAGACAGATGTGGCGAAATGGTATGAGCTTATGTATGGTGCTGAATGGGACAGAGGCTGGATGCAATATTTGCCCTTAAAGTGGTGTCGTTATTTTTATTAGGAAAATCGTGAGCATTGCTGAGGATGCGGCCCTTGAATGTGTCTGTGGGTAGTTTTAAATGCTGGAATTGTTGTTGCTGTGTGTGTACGTCTTGTAAATACAGAACATTGCTGCGGATGCGTCCCTTAATGTGTGTGTAGCTACTTTTAAATCCTGTAATTGTTGTTCTTGGTGTGTGTGTACGTGTTGTAGAATGAGAAAGATGGTGGTTATCCAAATGAAGGCAACATAGGAAATCTTTCAATGAAGGCAACATATGAAATGTTTAGTCTGTGCAAGCGTAGACGTACAATCCCCCAATTTTACATACCACGCTCTACAGGGGCGCTGTGGTGTCGTTATTTTTATTAGGAAAATCGTGAGCATTGCTGAGGATGCGGCCCTTGAATGTGTCTGTGGGTAGTTTTAAATGCTGGAATTGTTGTTGCTGTGTGTGTACGTGTTGTAAATACAGAACTTTGCTGCGGATGCGTCCCTTAATGTGTGTGTGGCTACTTTTAAATCCTGTAATTGTTGTTCTTGGTGTGTGTGTACGTGTTGTAGAATGAGAAAGATGGTGGTTATCCAAATGAAGGCAACATAGGAAATCTTTCAATGAAGGCAACATAGGAAATGTTTAGTCTGTGCAAGCGTAGGTTGTAGAATGAGAAAGATGGTGGGTATCCAAATGAAGGCAACATAGGAAATCTTTCAATGAAGGCAACATAGGAAATGTTTAGTCTGTGCAAGCGTAGACGTACAATCCCCCAATGTTAAATACCACGCTCTAGAGGGATGCTGTGAAATAGTAGGCATGGTGTGTAAACTATAGGAGTTTTGTTAAAAAAACATCACGTTTCCAGACGCCATTTTTTCCCTTACTGTAATTCGACTTCAACTGTCTGCTCCAAGTTACCCTTCAAAATGGCATGAGGGGTTGAGGGTGAGTGAGGGTGAGGGTGAGGGTGAGTGAGGGTGAGGCTGAGGTGTTGAGGGTGAGTGAGGGTGAGGCTGAGGTGTTGAGGGTGAGTGAGGGTGAGTGAGAGTGAGGGTGAGTGAGGGGTTGAGGGTTAGTGAGGGTGAGGTGTTGAGGGTGAGTGAGGGTGAGGGTGAGTGAGGGGTTGAGGGTTAGTGAGGGTGAAGGGTTGAGGGTGTGAGGGTGAGGGTGAGGGGTTGAGGGTTAGTGAGGGTGAGGTGTTGAGGGTGAGTGAGGGTGAGGGTGAGTGAGGGTGAGTGAGAGTGAGGGTGAGTGAGGGGTTGAGGGTGAGGGTTTGAGGGTGAAGGGTTGAGGGTGAGGGGTTGAGGGTGAGTGAGGGTGAGGGGTTGAGGGTGAGTGAGGGTGAGTGAGGGTGAGGGTGAGGGGTTGAGGGTGAGTGAGGGTGAGTGAGGGTGAGGCTGAGGTGTTGAGGGTGAGTGAGAGTGAGGGTGAGTGAGGGGTTGAGGGTGAAGGGTTGAGGGTGTGGGTGAGGGGTTGAGGGTGAGCGAGTGTGAGGGGTTGAGGGTGAGTGAGGGTGAGGCGTTGAGGGTGAGTGAGGGTGAGTGTGAGTGAGGGTGAGGCTGAGGTGTTGAGGGTGAGTGAGGGTGAGTGAGAGTGAGGGTGAGTGAGGGGTTGAGGGTGAAGGGTTGAGGGTGAGTGAGTGTGAGGGGTTGAGGGTGAGTGAGGGTGAGGCGTTGAGGGTGAGTGAGGGTGAGGGTGAGTGTGGGTGAGGGTGAGGGTGAGTGAGGGTGAGGGGTTGAGGGTTAGGGGTTGAGGGTGAGGGGTTGAGGGTGAGTGAGGGTGAGGCGTTGAGGGTGAGTGAGGGTGAGGGTGAGTGAGGGTGAGGCTGAGGTGTTGAGGGTGAGTGAGGGTGAGTGAGAGTGAGGGTGAGTGAGGGGTTGAGGGTGAAGGGTTGAGGGTGTGAGGGTGAGGGTGAGGGGTTGAGGGTGAGTGAGTGTGAGGGGTTGAGGGTGAGTGAGGGTGAGGCGTTGAGGGTGAGTGAGGGTGAGGGTGAGTGAGGGTGAGGGGTTGAGGGTGAGGGGTTGAGGGTGAGGGGTTGAGGGTGAGTGAGGGTGAGATGTTGATGGTGAGTGAGGGTGAGGTGTTGAGTGAGGGTGAGTGAGGGTGAGGGGTTGAGGGTGAGTGAGGGTGAGGGTAGGTGAGGGGTTGAGGGTGAGTGAGGGTGGGGGTGAGTGAGGGTGAGGGTGCAAAAATAACGACACCCTTAAAGTGGTGTCGTTATTTTTATTAGGAAAATTGTGAGCATTGCTGAGGATGCGGCCCTTGAATGTGTCTGTGGGGAGTTTAAATGCAGGAATTGTTGTTGCTGTGTGTGTACGTGTTGTAAATACAGAACTTTGCTGCGGATGCGTCCCTTAATGTGTGTGTGGCTACTTTGAAATCCTGTAATCGTTGTTTTTGGTGTGTGGGTACGGGTTGTAGAATGAGAAATATGGTGGCTGATTTGTCTGGCAATACATAAATGTAGAGACAGATGTGGCGAAATGGTATGAGCTTATGTATGGTGCTGAATGGGACAGAGGCTGGATGCAATATTTGCCCTTAAAGTGGTGTCGTTATTTTTATTAGGAAAATCGTGAGCATTGCTGAGGATGCGGCCCTTGAATGTGTCTGTGGGTAGTTTTAAATGCTGGAATTGTTGTTGCTGTGTGTGTACGTCTTGTAAATACAGAACATTGCTGCGGATGCGTCCCTTAATGTGTGTGTAGCTACTTTTAAATCCTGTAATTGTTGTTCTTGGTGTGTGTGTACGTGTTGTAGAATGAGAAAGATGGTGGTTATCCAAATGAAGGCAACATAGGAAATCTTTCAATGAAGGCAACATATGAAATGTTTAGTCTGTGCAAGCGTAGACGTACAATCCCCCAATTTTACATACCACGCTCTACAGGGGCGCTGTGGTGTCGTTATTTTTATTAGGAAAATCGTGAGCATTGCTGAGGATGCGGCCCTTGAATGTGTCTGTGGGTAGTTTTAAATGCTGGAATTGTTGTTGCTGTGTGTGTACGTGTTGTAAATACAGAACTTTGCTGCGGATGCGTCCCTTAATGTGTGTGTGGCTACTTTTAAATCCTGTAATTGTTGTTCTTGGTGTGTGTGTACGTGTTGTAGAATGAGAAAGATGGTGGTTATCCAAATGAAGGCAACATAGGAAATCTTTCAATGAAGGCAACATAGGAAATGTTTAGTCTGTGCAAGCGTAGGTTGTAGAATGAGAAAGATGGTGGGTATCCAAATGAAGGCAACATAGGAAATCTTTCAATGAAGGCAACATAGGAAATGTTTAGTCTGTGCAAGCGTAGACGTACAATCCCCCAATGTGAAATACCACGCTCTAGAGAGAGGCTGTGAAATAGTAGGCATGGTATGTAAACTATAGGAGTTTTGTTAAAAAAACATCACGTTTCCAGACGCCATTTTTTCCCTTACTGTAATTCGACTTCAACTGTCTGCTCCAAGTTACCCTTCAAATTGGCATGAGGGGTTGAGGGTGAGTGAGGGTGAGGGTGAGGGTGAGTGAGGGTGAGGCTGAGGTGTTGAGGGTGAGTGAGGGTGAGTGAGAGTGAGGGAGAGTGAGGGGTTGAGGGTTAGTGAGGGTGAGGTGTTGAGGGTGAGTGAGGGTGAGGGTGAGTGAGGGGTTGAGGGTTAGTGAGGGTGAAGGGTTGAGGGTGTGAGGGTGAGGGTGAGGGGTTGAGGGTGAGTGAGGGTGAGGCGTTGAGGGTGAGTGAGGGTGAGGGTGAGTGAGGGTGAGGCTGAGGTGTTGAGGGTGAGTGAGGGTGAGTGAGAGTGAGGGTGAGTGAGGGGTTGAGGGTGAAGGGTTGAGGGTGAGTGAGTGTGAGGGGTTGAGGGTGAGTGAGGGTGAGGCGTTGAGGGTGAGGGTGAGTGTGGGTGAGGGTGAGGGTGAGTGAGGGTGAGGGGTTGAGGGTGAGGGGTTGAGGGTGAGTGAGGGTGAGGCGTTGAGGGTGAGTGAGGGTGAGGGTGAGTGAGGGTGAGGCTGAGGTGTTGAGGGTGAGTGAGGGTGAGTGAGAGTGAGGGGTTGAGGGTGAAGGGTTGAGGGTGTGAGGGTGAGGGTGAGGGGTTGAGGGTGAGTGAGTGTGAGGGGTTGAGGGTGAGTGAGGGTGAGGCGTTGAGGGTGAGTGAGGGTGAGGGTGAGTGAGGGTGAGGGTGAGTGAGGGTGAGGGGTTGAGGGTGAGGGGTTGAGGGTGAGGGGTTGAGGGTGAGTGAGGGTGAGATGTTGATGGTGAGTGAGGGTGAGGTGTTGAGTGAGGGTGAGGGTGAGTGAGGGTGAGGGGTTGAGGGTGAGTGAGGGTGAGGGTAGGTGAGGGGTTGAGGGTGAGTGAGGGTGAGGGTGAGTGAGGGTGAGGGTGCAAAAATAACGACACCCTTAAAGTGGTGTCGTTATTTTTATTAGGAAAATCGTGAGCATTGCTGAGGATGCGGCCCTTGAATGTGTCTGTGGGGAGTTTTAAATGCAGGAATTGTTGTTGCTGTGTGTGTACGTGTTGTAAATACAGAACTTTGCTGCGGATGCGTCCCTTAATGTGTGTGTGGCTACTTTTAAATCCTGTAATTGTTGTTCTTGGTGTGTGTGTACGTGTTGTAGAATGAGAAAGATGGTGGTTATCCCAATGAAGGCAACATCAAAATCTTTCACTGAAGGCAACATAGGAAATCTTTAGTCTGTGCAAGCGTAGACGTACAATCCCCCAATTTTACATACCACGCTCTAGAGGGAGGCTGTGAAATAGTAGGCATGGTAAGTAAAGTAAAGGAGTTTTGTTAAATAAGCATCACGTTTCTAGTGTTAGTATTTTCTTTCAGTGGGATTTTTGTTTTTTTCGGTTTGTTGTTGTTCTCGGGCTAACACCCGGCTCGCATCCTGCTGTTCTAAATTAGCACATCCCCAAAGGAACTTGACAAGTGATTACAATCTTGACGACGGCGCTTAAAGTACTCTAGCATCCTGTAGTTTTGTTGACGAAAGCCTTGGAGTCTGTGGCCTGCCTGTGTGTTTATGTAAATGGAATTGAAGAGTGGTCCGAGCAGGTCCGACGTATTGTTGGGGGTTAGGGCGGGTTGCGAGGACTGTTTAGTCACGTGGATGTGCTAGAGGCTCTGTGATGTCATGCGGTGTCGGGGGAGGGAAATAGTAGGCCCGCTGAATGGGACTGAGTCTGTGTCTTTTATTTCGTTTATAATCATGTCAAAATATTAATTTTTTTTTAGGTGCAATGCTATAGATACAATCGCTAATTTTTGCGTAGCACGCTGTAGAGGGAGGGGGGGGAAATAGTAAGCCCGCTGAATGGGAGTGAGTCTGTGTTTTTTTTTCGTTTATAATGTCAAAATATGAAATTTTTTTTAGGTGCAATGCTATAGATACAATCGCTATTTTTTGCGTAGCACGCTGTAGAGGGAGGGGGGGAATAGTAGGCCTGCTGATTGGGGAATGTACACGGCGATGTAGCTTGTAATGCGTCTGTGATTATTTGTTTTTGTCGACGATTTCAGTTTCAAGTCTTTCGTTTATTGTGTTGTGAGAGCCTGGCTGTGTGCAGGGACAGAGAGGGGAGGTGCTGGCGTCTGGGGAGGGGGAGTTGAATTGCGAGCCTGGCTGTGTCCGGGAACAGAGGGGGGAGGCGCTGGCGTTTGTGGGTTGGGGAAGAGATGTCAAAGGCTGTAGAAAAGTTTGTTAACAAATAAGTATGTTTCATTGTCCCAAAAAAGAGATTTGTGCAAGTTAGAGTTCAAGACGAAAATCATTTTGGCTGGCCAATAGGTCTTGTTAATGGTAAGACTTTCGTGTGGCAGACAGTTTCACGGAAGACAAGCAGTGCTAGAGTGGTGGTAGAGAGAGTGGGGAGGGGGCGGATCGGGAGGTGCGTCGTGAGGGGGAGTGGAATTGCGAGCCTGGCTGTGTCCGGGAAGAGAGAGGGGAGGTGCTGGCGTTTGTGGCTTGGGGAACAGATGTCGAAGGCTGTAGAAGAAATGCGACACGGCAGGCAGGGGAGGGGGCGGAGCGGGGGGGGTGGGAGGGATGCGCCTGAGGTGAAAAACATGCAAGGCAGGCGGCTGCAGGCAGGCATTTATTTCCAAAAGGTTTTTTATGCAACATAACTTTGCCTTTAAACACTAAATACATAATATTACTCTTATACTGTTACTAGATTAAAAAAATAACGTTCGCATTTACAACACCCCTCCCCCCAAAAAAGACGGACTTCTTTCAGAATGTATTAAAACAACGCAACTCAAAGATGGCTCTGTGTTCCTCGAATGCATTTTGGTTGGCACCTGCACGGCCTGTCGGCCTGGAAAAGAAATTTGATTTCGGGATACAATTTTTCGTGAATGGTATGTGTCTTTGTTAGCAGCGGGGAGAGGTGCGACACGGCAGGCAGGGGAGGAGAGTAGGAGGAGGAGGGGAGAGGAGAGTAGGAGGAGGAGGGGGGAGGAGAGTAGGGGAGGCACGGCCTAGCGGCCGTGCAATCAAGAAGTGAGGGGGCGGAGCTGGGGGAGGCTGTGACAGAGAGAGCAGGCAAGGCAGGCGGCTGGGGGCATGTGCACGCGCTTTGAAGCTCATTGCGCATGCGCATTGAGCTTCAATTTCTCGTGCACTGCAAGGAATCGCCACGATTCCTTGCAAGTTGGTTAAAGAGTGGATAAGCCCCCATAGTCTCGCAAGCTCGATGCGCATGCGCATCGACAGGCGAGACCTAAAAACATCTGAAGTGGGAAAGTTTGGTTGGGGAGAAAGACACGAGTGACCATGCAGCACACATGGACAGCGAAACACGGACGGGGGAGAAGCACACGAAAAGCAAAATGGAACTCAACGGGGAGCGGAGGAAGATGGCGGGTAGAAGCACACAAGAGACACAGCAGCTTAGGAGGAAGAAACCAAGAAATAGTGCTGGGGGTATTTGTCAGGGGAGAAGCACAAGTGGGACAGGATTTTCAGAGCCACACGGTGGAGTGCTGCAGAGCGAGTCAGCCCTGCCGACTATTAGCTGCTGGGGGCAGGATTTAGAAAGCGACATGGGGAGTGCTGAAAAGCGAGTCAGCTCCACCAATGGTTATTAGCTGCGGGGGGCAGGATTTAGAAAGCATCATGGGAACACGAAGGCGAGCTCATCACATAGGCAGGCAGAGAAGCACATGAAACAGAACAAGTTAGAAAGTGAAAGTGGGTTAAACGAGTGTAGAGAAAAAGGATAACTAAAGATGGGAAAACATAATCATGGTAGATGATTTAGGGCTCCAAGCTAGAGGAAAAGAAATAGATAAAAGCAAACTTAAACGCAAACAGACCCAAGATAAAGAGCTAGTGAGAGTAATAGAGAGGTATTATAATACGACCTTAGAGTAAGAATGACGCAAAGGGACAGAGAAAAGAATGGCTGGAAAACGGGGAATATAGCACAACGACGGAAAAGAAAGGAGAGAAGTGAAACGACGAGGCAAACATGTGGGTGAAACGGGACACTGGCTGGCAGCCGTGAAAGTAAAGTACGGCCGGCCGCCCATGAATAATTAGGGGAGGAGAAATGCCTGAGGCAGAGCGCACAGCTGGGGAAGCAACAGATGGCTGCCTTTGATGTGCACGCGCTGTTTAATCAATCAATCAAAGACATTTATAGAGCGCACTACCTACCCGTAGGGTCTCAAGGCGCTGGGGGGTGGGGGGGTGCCGTTACTGCTCGAACAGCCAGGTCTTCAGCTTCTTCCTGAAGGAGAGGTGGTCTTGGGTCAGGCGCAGGTCGGTCGGGAGGGAGTTCCAGGTCTTGGCGGCCAGGTAGGAGAAGGACCTTCCTCCTGTAGTCGCTCTTCGGATGCGGGGGACGGCGGCGAGGGCGTGGTTGGCTGAGCGGAGGTGGCGTTTGGGAGCGTAGAAGTTGATTCGGTTGTTGAGGTAGCTCGGGCCTTGGTCGTGTAGGGCTTTGTGTGCGTGGGTGAGGAGGCGGAAGGTGATTCTTTTGTTGACGGGGAGCCAATGCAGGTCTCTGAGATGTCCGGAGATGTGGCTGGTTCGTGGGATGTCGAGGATGAGTCTGGCTGAGGCGTTCTGGATCCGCTGGAGTCTCTTCTGGAGCTTGGCGGTGGTACCGGCGTAGAGGGCGTTGCCGTAGTCCAGTCAACTGGTGACGAGGGCCTGGGTGACGGTCTTTCTGGTCTCGGTGGGGATCCACCAGAAGATCTTCCGTAGCATGCGTAGGATGTTGAAGCACGCCGAGGAGACGGTGTTGACTTGCCTGGTCATGGAGAGGGAGGAGTCCAGGATGAAGCCCAGGTTGCGTGCGTGGTCTGTTGGTTTGGGTGCGGTGCCCAGGGCGGGAGGCCACCAGGAGTCGTCCCAGGCGGAGGGTGAAGAGCCTAGGATGAGGACCTCCGTCTTGTCTGAGTTCAGTTTCAGGCGGCTGGTCGTCATCCACTCGGCTACCTCTTTCATTCCTTTCGTGCAGATTGGCTCTGGCGGCGGTGGGGTCGTTGGTCAGGGAGAGGATCAGCTGGGTGTCGTCGGCGTAGGAGATTATGTTGAGGTTGTGTTGGCGTGCGATGGCCGCGAGGGGGCTCATGTAGACGTTGAAGAGGGTGGGGCTCAGCGAGGATCCTTGAGGGACGCCGCAGATGACTTCGGTGGCCTCTGACTTGTACGGTGGTAGGCGGACTCTCTGTGTTCTTCCGTCGAGGAAGGAGATGATCCATTCCAGAGCCTTCTCCTGGATTCCGACGTTGCTGAGGCGCTGTACTAGGGTGCGGTGGCAGACAGTGTCGAATGCCGCGGAGAGGTCTAGGAGGATGAGGGCCGCTGTTTCTCCGTTGTCCATCAGGGCTCGGATGTCATCGGTGGCGGCGATGAGGGCGGTCTCGGTGCTGTGGTTGTCTCGGAAGCCAGACTGTGAGGGGTCGAGGGATCCATTCGTCTCAAGGAAGGCGGCCAGCTGCTTGTTGACGGTCTTCTCGATGACTTTGGCTGGAAACGGGAGGAGCGAGATGGGGCGGTAATTCTTGAGTTCGGTGGGGTCCGCTGTGGGTTTCTTGAGTAGAGCGCTGAGTTCGGCGTGCTTCCAGCTCTCAGGGAAGGTGGCGGTGTCGAAGGATGTGTTGATGATGTCTCGGAGGTGGGGTGCGATGACAGCGTCGGCCTTGTTGAAGACGTGGTGGGGGCAGGGGTCGGTCGGAGATCCTGAGTGGATGGAGTTCATCGTGCGGACGGTGTCTTCGGTGCTGATCGGAGTCCAGGCGCGGAGGGTGGTGGTGGGGGGTGGTGGTTCGGTCGTGGTGTGCGTTGGTTGGTTGTTGAAGCTGTTGTGTATGTCCGCGATCTTGTTGTGGAAGTATGAGGCGAGGGAGTTGCAGAGGTCTTGCGATGGGGTGATGTCGTTGTTTCCTGCGCTGGGGTTGGAAAGCTCTTTCACGATGTTGAAGAGTTCCTTGCAGTTGTGTGCGTTGTTGTCCAGCCGGTCCTTGAATGCAGTTTTCTTGGCGGCGCGGATCAGCTGGTGGTGCTTCCGGGTGGCAAGCTTGAAGGTGGTCCTGTTGTCCGGTGTTGGTTCCCTTCTCCAGACTTTCTCGAGGGCTCGGCAGTTCTTCTTGGAGCTCTTGAGTTCGTCGGTGAACCATGGGGCTTTCTTGCTGCCGGGTCTGCTGGGTGGGGTCCTCAGTGGGGCGAGCTCGTCCGCGCAGTTGCTGATCCACTTTGTGAGGTTGTCTGCGACCTGGCTGGGGTTCGCTGAGCTGGCAGGAGGGTGCTGGCTCAAGGAGGTGGCGAGCTGGTCGGCTGTGATCTTGTTCCAGCTTCTGCGGGCAACCTGTTGCTGGTGGTGGTGGGTCGTCGTTCTTTTGAAGGTGAAGTGGACACAGCTGTGGTCCGTCCATTGAAGCTCTGTGGCGTGGCTGAAGGCGATGTCTGTGCTGGATGAGAAGACTGCGTCGAGTGTGTGTCCGGCGAGGTGGGTGGTGGTGGGGGGTGGATACCAGCTGCTTGAGTCCAAGATTTAGGACAATGCGCTTGCGCATTGAGCTTGCTTTTCACGGGCACTGCATCAAATCGCCCGTTTCGTTAAGCTCTCGTTAAGCCCCTATATCCTTGCAAGTTCAATGCGCAAGCGCATTGACAGGCGAGACCTAAAAACAATTGTGGCACTTACTAATTTATTTTTTAATTCTTTTATAGCACTGTTCATGCTGGTGTAAGGTGTCAGAGCACTTTACATCACACACATAGAGACAATAAATGATGCAAGTTTGCAAATAAATGTACAGGAAATGTTACATAAGACAATGTGGGTTATAAGGTGTAGGAACCACATACAGCAGCTGTGCTTCCATGATGGCGGAGGAGCGTCGCCCCTCTGCTGAAAGTAAAGGAAACATGAGAAATAAAATTGTAATAAAACAAAATTATGACCATTTTATTTTTCATTCTGGCCTTAGCCGAGTCTCAGAGGACAAGGCCGCCAGCAGGGAAGAGCAGTCTGCACTTCATTTGGGCAGGCTGTCTTGCGATGGTCATCCTGACATGTGCACTTTAAACAATCAAACCAGAGCTGTCTTAGATAGCTGGGTGGACAGCAAGTACAGGCTTCCGGGGCCTGAATGAGCTTTGAACCAGCATGCTCCAGCCAACCCTAGTGCTTCTCTTATGCTGCCCGAGCAGCATGAGAGCAACACTAGGATTAGTAGAGGGGAGTTGGACGAGGCTCTGGCAGCCTGCTGTCTGTGCTGAAGGAGCCACTGACTGCCAGGACGAGCAATGGGTAAGTAAATGTTATTTGTTTATTTTAATAATAATTTGATTTAACTCACTGATGGGCACTGTGAGAAACTCGCTCTGCCATCAGCCTGAACTCTAGCGCTCTCAGTCATGGCCCATTATAAACACTGTTTAAAACAGACCACAATTGACAGCTTTGGCAGTAAGCCTAAGGGCACTGCTGTTTTTCTTTTACCAGTGCCTGCCAATGGGTTAAATATTTGCTCCACCAGTTTTTCTTGATGCTGGTTGCCACTGGACACATTTCATCCATACTTGTACACATTACGTATTGAGTGCAACGTCGAGAGACGGAAAGTGAGGATTTAAAACATAATAGAATGATTAGGGTTGTCTGCATTAACAAGACTTTACTACTACCCAAAGGAACCCTTCTTTGCAAACTTAGAATAATAACAGATTGAGAAGAAAAACCCAAAAGAATCTAAACCCACGACCTGCAGTTTGCATGCAGCTCCTTGATGCCAGTCCATTGTGTGGTATTAGAACGATTGTAACTTATGAATTGGACATAACAAAAGGTCTCAATAGCAGTAACCTTAACACTTATCTATATAACTAACACATCTGTGATTTGCAGCAGGTACAATAACTATATATGTTACTTTACGAGTAAAAACTGTAACTAACATAATGCAGATCTTTCCAGCAAGTGTATTAACCACTCTCCAGCAACTGCATTACCTTACCATTATTATTATCCCCTGAAATTAGCGAGGCACACAAAGATCTCAGCAGCAGATGCCTTAACCCATAAGATATTATAAAACGCATACTCTTTGTGGCCAATTAATTAAGCAGAAAAGATTTACTGTCACATTTAAAAAAAAATTGTGGTATATTTTGAAAACATAAAAGTATAATTTGACCCCCAAACTGCTTTTCATGACTCCACCCCTAATGACTTCACCTGGTCCCAAAGGCGAGACCTATTGGCTATGCCAATGCTTGTTATTGTTATTGTTACAGACGCGCTACGGACCATGTACTGTCAGCACCTAGGATTACAAAATGTTTGAAGTATGTTCACAAAATCAGAAACAAAAGTGTGTTTCCAGGATAACATTGCTATCCCCCTGTATCTACTGTTACTCTAAAAATGTTAGTTAGGCAAACTGGACTTTACACCTTTTGCCTTATTTGATACTGGTTGTTGCTCAGGGTCATAGTAACGATCACACTTAGGTACATGTTGAATTAGACACTGCACAAAGGCACCAAGCTTTTTGAATTGCAATAAAGGGGCGGTTATGGGATGAGCAGTCCATTGATTTTAGGTAATAATGTTGGAATTAATTGGTTTTATAAGGAATGTTTAATTTGCCGTCTGAAATTATTTGTTAGTTATGATAAATATTTTATATTAGTTTTTTATATGCTAAAATGTTATGGTTTTTAAATAACTGAACATTTTTTTTTAAATGTACTTACTTGAAAGAAAAGCTCACCTTCCTTCTTTACATAACGCAAAATACCACAGTGTCGCCAAGGCGTAGTGAACAGCATGTGTTAGTATTACATAATTTATGTTCGATAAATATGGTAACACGAACTGGGCAAGAAAAACATATTATTTACAGTGCTTAAAAGCGGCAGGTCTTCAATATTTACTGTTAAATAAAATGTATTATTTTTTTTCATTCTTTTCACATGCGATATCAAATGAATTAATAAAGCTCTGCAACCTTCCTGCCTGGCCCAAAATTGCAGCAGGTCGAGTCCCCATCGTCCCTGAGGGCTAATTCATTGCTTTTCAGCTGGTGCCCGCAGAGACGGGGAGGAGGTGGCCCCCGCCCTGCTGTGTATACAACCTTACGGCAGGAGCAAAAAATGTAAATCCCAAGTTTGTTTTCCAAATTTCTATCTTGTGTGTTATTGGATGGAAAGGTATTACCGACTGAGGAAACAATACACAGGTGATATAATTGTTAGAGCCGGTAACTATTTGCTCATACCATTAAACAGAATAAAAACTACAGCTCAATGTATCAGTATTTTTACTGTAAACAAAAAAAAACAGACTATGTCTTGTTGCCCGGGAAAAAAAAAATTCAAAAGATTTAATTTAAATGTGTAAACACTTAAACTGTTTTTTGTACCCCTAAAAAGAGAAAAAAAGTGCGCGCCTTGCGCTGACGAGGGGAGGAGGAGGCAGCAGGGGCAGGGGAGAGAGGAGGGGACCTGCGCCTTTTTCCCTTGAGGGAGCGAACAGGAACCATCTGTAAGCTCGCTCCCACAAGAGAATCCTCAAATGTGCACTGGTTGCCATTCTAAGCAATGCAACGCATGCAAATTTTTGACTGCAAAACGGAATCGATTGCAAGAGGTCCTTTTCCTATGCAGCACATGTGCGCTGCGTAGAGAAGACCTACAAAAGGGCTACAGGCAGGCCCAGTTCAAAGAGGGCGGGGACATAGGCAAATGGGACCCCCAAATCAGGTCTTCACTCTGGGGGGGCCCTGGTAAAAGGGCCCCATGTCGCCGGGAGGTCACTCACAAGGACATGTGATCTCCCCGCTCACCAGGCAACAACAGCAATGCTCTGTTGCACTCCAGCAACCCCCAGCGGGTTCACACTAGGTTCCAATCGGGCCGCCACCAACTCTGGACTCACCGTCTTAAATGCAGCCAGGCTGCACCCTCTCTCTCCTTGTGGAACGTGCCACCGCACAATCAGGTCCGGGAGGCATGACAATTCAAGCTCCTCAGCTCCACTCCACCTCACTGCTCCAGTCAGCCTTCAGAGACCGGGCGATGCAGTGGGCAGTAAGTCTCAATTCTCATCGATCTGAGCAGCACATGCCCACAGTGGTGATGAATATGCTCGACCCAGGTTCCGGTGTGCCTCCTCCCCAGGCAACCGGTAGGCCGCACCTCTCTGTCTACCCAGCATGTACCCAGCAGGGTCTCCAAATGATGGCCCTGGGCAAATATCAGGCTCACAGTCCGCCAGGGCTCAGAAAGGATCTGTCTGCAGGATATGCGGGCAGCATTCGCGAGGATGAGCGGCAGGGAGCACAGAACCAAATTAGCTAGCAACACCCATCCTAGGCAGTACGGTCATATCCCCTTTTTTTAATACTTAGTGCAGGAGATTGGAGCACGGGTGGCAGGCAGAAGCCACGTGAAATTCAATTGTCATGTGCACCCTATGTATGGCCTAGATTCTTAATATTTATACGTGGAAGAACATCATAGTTGATGAAATCACTCAAAACAGTTATCTGCCAACCATGCATAGCTATGCCCTAGTCCTGTTTCCACGTATTGCTATATGTTTGTGATAGTGCATAGACCAATGTATGTATGTTACACTTGTCAACTTAAACCAGTCATTTCATGTTTGGTCAGTACTACAGGTTGATGCACACATATTGGCTAACTTGTTGAAATCGTGTGATCATTTCTTCTTTCATCCATTCTGCAACTGCACTTTTTACCCTTCAAATAAGGGCTGTCTCGCATAATCCTGTTTGCGATTCCACTGTCAAAATATTTCAGTTTTGGATAGAAATATCTAAATTTATTACACCACAACAAAAAATGATTTCCAAACATTTTACATTATGTGCTTTATTTACCAGTTCCAATCACTAAATGTTGAACAATTATTTTCCTTAAAAGGAAGACAAATTGTTTTTCATAGCTCTGGAAATTTGAGAGCATTCGATACAGCTGTTTTAAAGTTTGCCAAGTTGTAGTTATTACCCTGCCTGGGTATGGCTGGTCTTTTTCTTTGCCCTTCTCACCCCTACCTACAGTTGCAATAATGCAGTTTGGGATATATGCATCATAACACAATAACACAGGGTAGCTTTTTTTTATTTTTATTTTTTTAAATATTTTTATTGTAACATTTTTAAAAACAATTTTTACCCCCCCGTATTACAACCATCAAATTTACAACACAAAATGCATATATTATATAACCTATATAATATAGAGTAAATTAAATACCGAGCAAATACATTCTTGCAGCAGTGCACCCCAAAATTTGTACTTAACAAAAAGAGAAAAAAAAAATGGATAGGCCAATCCTGCATACAGCTATTTAGCCAACCCCTACCCTATTTTGCTTATACTTCCACCTCGTAATGGGTTGCCATATCTCCTCATCCAATTTTTTTGCTCTTTTCCCCTTTCTCTCATAAATAGCCTTCTCTAGGTTATATGACGCTAGTAATCTAGCTATCCAAGTTTGGAATGTAGGAGGTGTCTTATCAAGCCAAGCCTGTGCAATACAAATTCTATATACAGCTGCCACCATAAACAAAAACTTTGTAGAATCATTTTCTTCTTCCTCAGTCTTCACCCCCAACAATAATCTTTTGTTGCTTAATTTTATCTTAATCTCGAGAGCTTTCCCCAGGAATTCTTCTATGGCCGTTTTCAGGGTGTGCAGCTGTGGGCATTGGGCGAACATATGTACTATATCAGCTTCCGTAGAATTACATCTAGAGCATGTAGTACCTTCTGTCCCACCCCACTGCGCTATTTTTGCCGGCGTGTAATAAAGACAATATAATGTTTTGTAGTGCTGTGACTGCAGCGTGGCCGAACATAAAACCGTTCTTCCTAAATCTAGAGACTTCTGAAGTCCTTCCGGGGAGGTCCCAACTTTTTCTGTCCATTTTTTTGAGAATTTCTCTCTGTCATCTACTTTGTATGCATACAATTCTGCATGTAGCTGCCGTATCTTACAATGTTTACTTTGTTCTATACAATCCAAAAGCCTACAATATTTAAAACCTATCCGTCCACCCTTTTTATCCCTCAAGTAGCTCCTCACCTGTAAATACTTAAAGAAAGTGTTAGTGGGTAATTCATATCTGCTTTGTAACTCTACAAATTCCACTATATCTCCTTCTATATCCAGGAGATCTCCTATTTTCCTGATGCCCCTCTCATTCCATATCCTCATCGTTCCATCCCTGAAGATGTCTCCCGGAAGGGTTTCATTATCTATTAACCTAGTATATCTGCTAAATCTGCCTATACCCACTTTTTTCGCCACAACTTTCCAGATCATATATACAGCTTTTAGTGTTTTAAACCTGGTGTTCTTAAAGAGTCTATAATCAATTGTGTTCAGAAGACCATCAACCGCGGCCTCCCCCATTATGGTTCTATACACATTTGTGTATTCCCGTCTCCCTCCGATTAGTCCTTGGAAGTATTGCAGAGCTGCGGCCCAATAGTACAATTTGAAATCCGGTGCTCCCCATCCCCCTTTCTCCCGTGTAAGTGTCATATGTCTGTAGGCCCTTCTAGTTTTCCCTTGTGCCCATACTAGTCTATTGAGTATTTTTTCCAGCTTAGTAAACCAGAGTTGTTCGAAAAATAGAGGTATAGCCCTAAATAGATAAAGAAGTTTAGGTAACGTAACCATTTTGATTACATTTATGCGTCCCAATAGTGTCAAGTGCAGGTTGTGAATTCTTTCTGTGTTGCTTTTTATCTTAGTTAATAACGGTTCCATATTTATTTTAACTAACTCCGCCAAATCTGCCGACACTCTTACTCCTAAGTATACTGCCTCCTTTACCACTCTGGGATCCGCAAAGGGTGTATATTCATTCAAAATGATCTGGGTTTTCCCTTTATTAATTGAGTATCCTGATAAGCCCCCAAAAACTGCTGATTCCTGCTCTATTTCCCTCATGGCCCTTCCTGGTTCCGGAGTTATCAGTGCCACATCGTCTGCGTATGCGAACACTTTGTACTCTGTCTCCTGTATCACTATTGGCGAGATGTTAATGTTACCTATTAGTCTCCTGAGAAACGGATCTAGATATAAGGCAAAGAGTAGGGGTGATGCCGGGCAGCCCTGTCTAGTTCCACGTGTGATCTTTACCGTTTTAGTATATGTCTTGTTTATTTTCACCCTCACCTTTGGCTGCAAATACAACACCTGTATAGCACTAATAAACCCTTTGCCTATGTCAAACCAGTCCATTACATTCCACAAAAACTGCCAGGAGACCCTGTCAAATGCTTTTTCAGCATCAAGGAATATGGCTGCGACAGGGTCTCCTGCTACCTCAGCTGCATCTAGTATAGTAATTAACTGTCTGGTATGCTGAGTAGTCCCTTTCCCGGGAATAAAACCGTGTTGTGTCTTGCTTACTAGTTTCTCGATAACTTGACTCAATCTTTGTGCTAAAGCTTTGGCATATAATTTTGCATCCGCATTCAGGAGAGTAATAGGTCTATATGACCCTGGGTCTAGTGGGGGTTTATCCTTTTTCAGTATCACAATAATATTTGCATCATCCCAGGACTGAGGTGCTGATTTTTGCATCTGTGCCTGTCTAAAAGTCTCCAGCATATTTTCCCCAAGCCTTTCCCAGAATGTTTTATAAAATTCAGCTGGTATTTGATCTGGCCCTGTAGCCTTGCCTCCTGGTAAATTATTCACTGCCATTTTAATCTCCTGCAATGTTAGCGGTAGATCTAATTTGTCTCTTTCTTCCCTATCCAGTTTCTCATGTGGTATCCCTGTCAGATAGTCCCTGCACCCATCCCCTATATCCTCTGGTTTCTGATCATATAATTTCTCGTAAAATACTCTAAATGCCTCCTGAACCTCTTCTGTTTTGTTTACCACTATCCCATCGCTATTTCTAATTTCTTTGATTTCCCCCGCAGCCAGATTTTGTTTAATTCTAATAGCTAAGAGATGTCCTACTCTCTCACTGTACTCATAGCACTTTTCTTTCTTAGCAAGGTAATTCCCCACCGCCTTTACCAAAAGGGCTTCTCCCGTTTCTGCTTTCTTGACTTCTATTTCCAGTATAAGGTCCTCTATTTCAGTTGCGTTTTGTCTCCGCACTGCACAACTTAATTGTTCTTCTAAACTATTCATCTCTTTTACCCATCTGTCCATCCTTGTTCTCTCCATCTTACTCTTTTTTAAAGTGTAGCTCAGGGTTTCCCCCCTTATTCCGGCCTTAAATGTATCCCAGACGATCTTAACTGGAGCCGATCCCCTGTTTATTTCCCAGAACTGTGTGATCCATTTGTTCATCCTACTGATATATTCTTCCTCTTTCAGTAATCTTCTCTCAAATGTCCAGGTACAGGGTTTAATACTCCCTCTATCTATCCTGGGGATGGTTATTACCAATAGATTATGGTCCGAAATCATTCTCGGTAGTCGCTCTATCTGGGCCCCATTTATTATATCATTAGACACTATGATATAATCTAATCTAGCAATCATTTTGTGGGGTGCCGAATAAAAGGTAGCTCCTGACCCGAATGGATTGCGTTTAGACCAAAAATCTGAAAGAGCATTATTCTGCAGCATATTGGTTACAGCATTACATATTTTCTTTTTCCTGCCTACGTATCTCCCCCCTCCTACTCCCCCCAAACCATGCAAACCGTTTATGTTGAAATCACCGCACAAAATTACCGGCTCTGACCAGAGTGCGAGTTCCTGATCTAGCCATTCAAACAATTCCGGATTGTCGTCATTTGGGCCGTATACAGATACTATTGTTAAATTCCCAGCAGTAGTTTCCCCTTCAACGATAACCCATCTCCCCTCAGAGTCTTCTTTTTTCCTTCTAAGTTTAATAGCCCCTCTCCTTGCTAATATAGCCACCCCCTTTGTTCTTGTGTCTTGACTTGTGTTAGCCAACAACTCATATCCCAACTGTTCCAGTTTGAACTTTTCTTTTCCCAGGATGTGCGTCTCCTGTAAACAAATCACATCCAGTTTTAGCAGTCTAAACAGTGACGCCGCTTTTTGTCTTTTCCCTCCATCGTTTAATCCACATATATTCACTGTTGCAATCCTTAACGCCATTTCATCTTATAAATTTTTCCTAAAGATTTTACCCACTTGTTCTGTTTTGTTACAAATTTTATCTCATTCCAATCTATTCTTTTGTGTTGTTTCACCGACTTCACCTGGTCCTTTCCCACCCCGCACCCTCCCAACCCTTCCCTCCCACGGCAACCCCACCCCCCCCTTCTACAGGCAAATAGGTCAATCCTGACCTATGTGTTGGCTGCTTGCATTGTAGCGTCGCCCTCCCTCTCCCTCCTAGCTATCCCGAATATGCAGTCCATAGACCTTGATAAATATTCCATAGTCTTGTTCCTTATTGATCTTTCTTATTTCCCCTTGCGTTGCTCCTTTAGCTCTTCGAGGTACTCCCCTGCTTTTATCTCAGAAAAAAACCACCTTGTGCGCCCACCACTGATAACCTTGAGTTTCGCCGGGAACATCAGATATGCTTCAGCTCCTTGTTGTTGAAAAGGGGTTATTAACTGTCTTAAACGCCATCGCCTCTCAACAGTGACATGGCAAAAGTCAGGTCTCGCAAAGAATGTAACCCCTTCAGCGGATCTTTTAGAGTCTGGTCTAGCTTTTTCCATCACCTCCTGCCTTGCCAGAAAGTTGCCAAAAAATACCAGCATTGCTCTAGGCATATTTTCTTGGGACTCTCCTTGCCTTTTTTTAATTGACAGTGGAAATCTATGGGCTCTTTGTACCTCGTCTTCCCATCTCCACCTAGCCTCAGGGAAGGCTCCTTTTAGAAGCCTGATCACGTATCCCCTTGCATCTTGCCCTTCCACTCCTTCCTCCAGGCCCAAAAGTCTTACATTGTTCCGTCTCTGACGATTTTCAGAGTCCTCCACTTTCCATTGCAGGTCTTCTATTATTTTTGTCTGATCCCTCTTAAATTTGTGCCACTCAGTTGCCTCGTCCTCCAATCTTCCCGTCCTTTCCTCTACCAGTTCCACTCTCCCCTCCACTTCCTCATACTTTTTGTTCATCTTCCTGATCGAGGCCTGTATTTTTTTTGTGTCATGCCTTGCTCTGCGGCTCTCTGCCCTGGCTTCACCCTGGATTTGTTTTAGCATATTGACTAGTAGGTTCAGGGTGGCTTGCTCTCTCAGATTATCCTCCTCACTTGCCATGTCATTATCTTGTACCCCTTGAGACCCTTGAGACCCTTGCATCCCCTCTTGAAAAAGGCCTGTAGTGGCGGAATAATCCCACAGGAGCTTTTTATTTGATTTGGCGTTTGAATTGCGTTTTAAGGCAGACTTTTTCTTTTTCTGTGTATTTAATGTGTCAGATTCAGTACTTTCCTCCTCCTCTGATGATATCTCAGAGGTCCCTAATTCCTCAGCACTTGATGAGGTTGAGCCCTCATTTACTGAAAAAAATTTGTCCCCTTCACGTTCTTTCTGTGAATCTATGCTCATCATACTTCCCCAGTTTGTGTCCGTTTTTGGCCTCAGATTACTGCTTATCTCAGCCTCTACTTGCAGCAGTGCGTCCAACATTGAGGCATTATTATTCATGCCTTCAATCTCCTTTAATGATAATTCGCCATTACCATTGCCGTTACCTTTTGATCCTTGGAGTTTCGTCTCCTCCATGTAACGTGCTGCTCCAGGAGCCGCTTCAGCAGCCCCCACCTCTGCGGCTTGGACTGTCTCTCCTAGCGTTCTTTCCTCCTCTGACCTGGGCGTGCTCGCTCCTGCGTGTTCCACTGGTTGCTCAGCAACCCCAGTGCCGCTTTCCGCGTATGGTGCTTGTTTAGCGTTCTGCCCTGCTGAGCCCACGCTGTTGTAACCCGGCGGGTCCCTGCCTCGCTCTGCTGCCCTCTCCTCGGTCTTCGTGTGACTCCCATCTCCGCCTGCCTTCTCCTCTGTCTGCCCCGCCGAGGTGGGCACAAGTCCCGCTTTTGCATCTCCGCCAGGCCCGCCGATCAGAGCCGCCATGGGTTTCCGTGTAAAGGTCTCCGATAAGGTAGGCTGTCTCAGCGGTGTCTCCTTCTCCTTATTCACCAAACTGGGGGTTTTGGTGTTCTGTTTAGTTTCTCCACGCTCTTTTTCCGCTGCTATACTTCCTTTTACCCCCTGTAGCAAAACACATTTTTCTGCTCCAATCTGCGCTTTTATCTCAGCTTTTTTCTCCCGCTCGATCTTCCTCTGCTGTGCTTTCTGTGTGGCGCTTAATGCGGGGGTGATTTTTCTACCTGGCTGTGCAATCTTCGGGATGGCCCCCGGACCGCTGCCTTCCTTGGATCGTGCTGACATTGTTGGTTTCTTCCAGTTAAGGGGTCCTGCCCAGCGTTTCCTCTGTGCCTTTTTCCAGAGCCTCAGGAGCATCCAATACGCTATCCACATACTCGCATTTTACTGCAGCATTCCTGGTCTAGTTCTAGCTTTACAGTCAGCCCAGGAGAGGGAGTGTAATGAGACTACTCCCTACAATGCTCTAGCGGCCATCTTGCCGTCCGGAACCCCACACCAACACAGGGTAGCTCCTTCAGGATGAGATTACAGTCAATATGCAAGCCTACAGGTCAGTGTTAATGTAAACAAGCAGGCCTTCTCCAGTGCACCATGTTGGCAGTATAACATATCTAAGATGTGCAAAATTCTTATTAGCAAGCTTACTCTAATGCAAAATCTGATTAATGGCCGTGGTTTGTGGTGCCTCACACTGTTCCTACATCCTTACTTTGAGTAGTCTTTTGTTTCAAACAAGCAATTTTTCCTTGCCAAGGTCTATATTTTCTTGAATGTGATTGTTTGGACCAGAATTGTATGTGCCCTTTTATTGTGAGTACCCTTTACTTCCCATCCTTGGACACTGACAGCCTGCACTTCTTTTGATGTGGAGTTGATACCTCTTACTGTGAAATGTATGGTGCTGTCTTTGTATGGGTATTCTAGTGGTTCTGATTCCAGGCTGACCAGTTCTTCCGTTGCCCTGGTGATTGTGAGTATGGTTGATATATAGGCAAGGCCACTGTAATTATGTGGCAGAGGACCAAATTATGCTGCAGTGTTGACTAAATTATGCGGCAAGAAAAGGCAAATTATGCTGCATAATGCACCACATTTTATGATGCTATTGCTTTATTGTTTTGGCATTTTTACACCTCGTAGCAGTATTTGGGAAAGAATTCCCCTTATTAGTACCAATTAAGCACCTACATACAGAAAGAAGCAACTAAAAGAAGACCAGCCAATGTGTACAAAACGCCTACTGGTGCACAGGAACTCCTGTCGCCCTCTTTTTTGTAACTTTGGATCCATTTGAGCTAGAAACTATTTTTTCTTTAACATCTGCAGATATCATAGCAGATAATGAATTATGTTGCAAATGAGGCAAATCCATAATGATGTGAAAATCGCCTCAGCTGCAGAAACGCATAATTCCAATGACCCTGGATATAGTAATGCCAACAATAAGAACATGAAAGCTATCTGCTGCTTAATGTGGAGGTAACAACCTTTGGAGGGGCAGTGTGTAATTTGCAAATACATGAATGCAAAGCCCCAGATGTTTTATCAAGATCCCATTTCTGAATGCTAGGGTTTCCATTAACATTTTCTTTCCCCATTCTATACTTGCTTTGACTTTATCTTATTCTTGAAGTTCTTTTTCATCACTTTCTGCCCTTTTCATTTTTTTCCTATGTTTCTTTCTTCCCTTTAAAGGGAGAAACAGACGCAGGGGAGAAGAAACACGGACAGTAGGGTGGGGAGGAGAAACAGGGACGAAAGGACCGGTGGAAAGGAAGAGGAACAATGATCTACACAGATATTCTATATCATAGAAAGCACATGTGCATTTTTCTGTTAGTATTATACATTTGAAATAAACGATTGCTTAGAACTCAACCCCAACATTGCGTTTTTTTGCCTTTAAAGTGCTCTGAAATGGCATGTTGACAGCGCCAACATTAGACAAAGCCATTGTTGTATAGAACTTGGGGCGAACTGAGGTGAACTAGGTCTACAGTTCCCATTATGCATTGGGCTCATAAGTAAAAGTCCAGTAAAGGAAATTTGCGCCTAAATGTCAATCGTCTGTGCAGTCAGACTACAACGTATGTCCTGATGATATATTGATACACACAGGCTATAATTTATCAGAATAAGGTTTTTCTAGCTAGTTCTGCAAGACATTGTCATTGCACAAAGGTCTCTGAGCTTCGGTTGTGCTCAGGGACAGAGTAAGACTGGATCACAGGCACAAAGCTTTGTGTAATGTAACTGGTGCTCATGTAAAGTGCTCCAATGTCTTCAGGTCATGTTTGTACTAGATAAAACTGCACACAAAAAAGAAAAATGGGAATGGGTTAACCCAGGAGCGACTAAAAACAGGAGCCTTGTATTATGACCACAAAACGATAAACAGGAACGGAGTGACTACAAACACGAGCGCTTGTGTTACGGCCAGAAACCAACAAATAAAATAGTGCGCTGAAAGTAGCATAAATGGTCAGAAGTGAAATGAGACATGTAACAGGGCCAGTGTCCATGCTACGACTGGTCGAAATACGCTGGAGCACTTTTTTGGTCAGGATGCGGTCCCCAGGTGAGCTGATTAGGTGCAGTAGTCGAGGGTGTCCTTGACGAAGGTGTGACTACAGGCCCCCTCCTCCCCAGCTAGATTGTGCTGCACTAGCACGGCGTCTCTAATATACGCAGTGACATTAGACCTGACATTAATATCATATGTATGTTGGATGATTCTGCATGACATGTAAGATAATATGTTTTGTGGAGTGGTACCAATAGGACCTAGGTTTCTTGGTCCTAACAAAGGTCCTATAGGGCCAAGGCTCGAAACATGTTGACCTGAAGGAATAGACTCACTGACACCTATTTCTTCCATCATCCCCCTGTTTTTAACCATTCTGACTAGAGGTAAGAATAAAGTAGGGTGAACTATTAGTCAGAAATGTTTTAACTTGTTTATAACCTCCACTTCCCTCCCACACCACCGTCTTTATCATAGACTATATAAAAAAAGTGCTCCCGCGTATTTTGTCCGGTCGCAGCACGCCTCGATCCGCAAGGGATCAGGAACCCTGGTGGGTGAGGTTTTTTAAAAAGAAAAATAGTGTTTTTCTCTCACTGTGAAGAATTAGTCTATCTCTAGCCTTTCTCACCTCTGGGTTCCATTTTAGGTCGAACCAAAACAGCGCTTCCGCTGTAGGCGACCTGTTGTATCTACTTTGTGTAGTCTGACTACTCCTTTGCTTAGTATGTCTTATCTGTGTGTCATTTAAAACTGCAAGTGTCGTAATGGATGAGGGGTGTTGTATGTCCCACCCTTCCATACAAGTTAATTCCCATGGAGTATTGCTGCAGGAGCAAGCAGGGGTGCGCACAATCCTTGCATGCCTCTCTCTTTTTGTTTTTGTTTGTTTCTGCCTGAATGCGCTTTTGGTACAAAATGCATTCAGCTGATGTGTTGCTGCGTGTGAACATCCTGTCAGGAGTGGTTCGCTCCTCTGTGAGGTGAAGAACGACCTGGCACGGAGGGCAGGAAGGACTTCACGGAAAGGGTTCCACGAGGTATAGTGAGACTTGGCTTGGAGGAGGTTTCCATTCTCGGGAAGGGAAAGCGCTTCACGTGAAGAAGTGTAGGTCAGCACGGAGGGCAGGCAGGATTTCGGGAAGCTCTTCCTTCAAGTACATTGGAGGCTAGGCAAAAAAGATTTGAAACGCTTTTGTTTCCCGGGATGTAACGTACCTCTCCGTACCAAGAGTTGGAAGGGATTTGTATCACGGAAAGGCCTCCCCCATGAGGTATGGGAGGCAAGGCTTGGAAGGGTTTTGCTTTATAGAAAAGCCTCCATAAGTTAAAGGTGTTGCCTGGCGAAGGGATAGCGGAATAGTCCTGTTGTCATATTTGCCTCGGCAGCACCACCGACCTTTCGGGCTGTCCCCATATTGTCACATAGTCAATGCATGTCTTGCCCAGGAGTCCTGTCGTTTCATGGGTGGAAAACCTAAAGTGGCTAAAAAATAGATGCTGGTGGCGACTGTAAATTGTTCTGAGGTGGAGCTGAACAAATCACCAACAAGGAACTTTCAGTGAATTCCCACGGGAATACAACTTCTTGAGATGTTCGAAAAGATCCCGAAACCTTTGTCACACTGAAGCTCATAAGAGCTGCAAATACTATGGAAAACCTTGTTTAACATGTAGACTGATGTTTACAGCCCCCTCTCTTACTGCAAAAAGGTTGAGTGTTGTTACCAAGTGACACATCCTCCGGGGTGAAGAGTGTGAAAGGAGAAGGCTGCGGTACGTCACATGCTTTCTCATACCCAAAAAAACTGAAGTACATTCAAATTTCATGTATGAATATGTCGAAAAACCTATCAGCAGCAAGTAATGAGCAAATAGTAGTGAGGCCTGTTGTTTTTTTTCTAATTCTGATATGTGAGGGTTACAAAGATTTTAATTGAATCAAACCAAGACCTTTACATGTGTGATAGTGTGCACAGAAAACAGACTTCCAGCAGTTCTTGTTTGTACGTCATGTAACTCTAGTCGTAACTGCATGCCTGATGCACATGTATAGTGGAAACTGTCCTCTCGGTACACTGCAGTGCCCTCCCAGGTCATGCTTTACTCCTATGTTTGGGACAGTGCTTCTCCACTGGACACATACTGCAACCCTGTCATACTCCTGCTGAATAGACCTAGCTCATTGGCTACAATTGTCTTTTATGCAGCGCTTTGATTTTATACAAAACCTGTGATTTTGGTGGCAAACCTTGCTGGCAGCACCCCACGCCCGACACGTGTTCCAGACCCACTGGAGACTCCATGTTGCAAGGCAGAAGATGGCCTTTCTGGTGGGGGGGAGGGGAGGGTTTATGGGATGGGTAGGATGTTGTCCCCTCTTGTGTTTAATCTGTACCTTGTCCCTTTGATTCAGTCCCTCGGAAAGTTTAAAGTCGCCACATTTAATTATGCTGACGACCTTCAGCTTATCTTCACTATTGACAGTTCTCCCGATTCTATCAGGGAATTCCAGGACATCATGTTACACATCCATTGCTGGATGGATGCCAATCATTTAAAACTGAACCCTGGAAAGACAGAAATACGTCGATATGGCAAACGCCAAATATTTTGGGGCCCCAATATTGGCCCTCGGAATTAGGTTCTGCGCCGACGCCCTCTACATCGGTCAAAAGCCTGGGAGTGATCATTGATAGAGATCTATCATTGAAAACTCAGGTGGGCTCGGTGGTATCTTCCTGCTTTTACTAGCTTCGCAGGATAAAGAAAATCAGTCGGATGCTGACCCAGTCGGCCTTGATCCAGGTGGTGATAGCGCAAGTCCTATCCCACCTGGATTATGCCAACTCCATCTATCTGGGCCTTCCTTTGCCTCTTGGCAAACGTCTCCAACTGGTCCAGAACCAAGCTGCCAGACTGATCCACCAATGCCCCCGCTGGCAGTCAGCTAGGCCCTTGCTAAAACATCTCCATTGTCTCCCTTTTACCCAACGAGTGCAATTTAAAACTGCCTGTATTGCCTTTAAGTCTCTCCATACTCGCTGCCCCCAAATCATTAAGATCCTTCTGTCTAGGAATGCCCCCCCTCGTAATCTTCGTTCTGCCAATCATCATCTTCTCTCCACGCCAATCTTTAAGCTACAACGCCAGGGTGGACGCAGGTTTACCGTCCCAGCATCCAAACTCTGGAACTCTCTCCCTCTGGGGATCCGTTCCTGTTCCGATCTCTTAGCGTTTAGAAAACAGCTTAAGACCTGGCTTTTCCCTCCGGCCTAGGCTCTACCTTTTACCCATCTGGATCACTCTTAGTCAGCGCCATGAAGCCCCTGGGTGTACCTGCGTTATGCAAATGGTTATTAATATAACATAACATTGTGGGGGACCTGGGGCGGTTGAACCACGGAAGCCTGACACACGCAAACATGACCTCATTAGCAAACAGGGTGCTTTATTGAATCCATTAGCCGCTGTTTACCCTGGTGATGTGTTATTAATTAGTGTGATGTAATTGCGGGAGAGACCGTGGAAGGACAGTCAGACATACCAGCTGAGGGAGGGGCAACGCTTTCTCTTTCCATGGAAGCATAGGGCCTCCCACCCTGGCTAATTGAACAAACGCAGCTGAAAACAATGGTCTGTGAAATGAAAGTTTAGGATGGAAAGATACCGTCATGCTGAGCACAGCGCTTGAAACCCCTTAAACTGGTGCTGAATGACTCTGACCCTACTCCATTGGCCTTTCTGATTCTGCTTGGAATGAGCTCAGGCCTTACTCTCTCCTGTTCAGAGACTATTACTAAGAGCTGTTGAGACCTACAGGCTATATTTACTGCGTGCTGGTAGTTTGCAAGCAAATTTATGTATTCATCTCTGTTCTAAAACTATATTCTCCCTGTAAAGGGTTGGCTCTGTCAGTGGCTTAACGATAATTGAGGGGGCCCCCTTGCAAGATACATGGAGGGGCCCCCTCGGGACTCTATCGGGAGCGCTCCGGCCAAAGTGCTGTGCTCTGGGGCCCCCCTGGAGCTTGAGGGCCTGTGTAACACCCCTGGGCTCTGTAGGTGAATGAATGCTTGAATGAACCAGCTCAAGTACTTTGTGCACACCTCCTTACCTTGCTTGGGCAGGTCTCCCACCCTCATTTTTACTTGTCTTATGCACATTTCTTGCTCAGCAGATCCTCTCTTGGTGTCAGGGCACAAGTCGTAAAAAAAGAAGTGGGGGGACGCTGTCACCGGAAGTGACGTCACGACAGGAAGTGACATCACAAAAGGTGCTGAGCTCCTCGTCCCAGAGAGGCCAAAGAGTGAAGTCCAGCTGTTTGGCAGGGGGGATGGCGTCCCCCTGGTAAAATAAGTGGGAGGACGCCGTACACCTGCGTGGTACCCCGACTCGAGCCCTGCTTGGTGTATATAGCTGTGATTAATGAACAAATAAATAACATGGAGCCCTATGTACTAGGATCCATTCACACTCTATGGTGCTCCATCGGCATGCTGACTGATTTGCCGATGGGTGTGCAGTTTGCTAGGTGATCTATGTATTAATATGTCTCATCACAAACTGCATCTTATCATGTGGTAGCAAAATGACTATCCTAATGAAAATGCCATTACATGGATGGTGGCCTGCAAGGCACATAAGGCATCTGTCCCAGCAACCTTTTTTATGTCGAGCCTGGGCAGCGCAGTGCTGCTCTGCAAGGCATGTTGTATTGGAGTATGTACTTGAAGCCCCGCCCACTCTCCGCCCATATTTGTCGTTGGCTTGTGTCATTGTCCTTCGTAAATGCTAGCTTCTGATTCGTTATTAGGCTTGTTAATCCCGCCTTAGTACTGCCTTGTCTTGATTTGTAACCTCCCATGAGGGCTGGCCCTTTTACTTCGGTTGTTACAAGGTACGTCTTATTTGTAATCACCATTTTCTTTAATGAATTTCTTTTACTGTAGGAGGGTATCTAATGCACAGTTATGACCATTGGCTTGTTTATCTCATAGCAAACAGGGAGCTCTTCAGAGGCCAAGGGAGTCAGAAGGGGGCAACTCAGCAATTTATTTTATTTATTTATTTTATTTATGCATTTTTATATAGCGCAGACTTTACCCGAAGGCGTCAGAGCGCTTCACATTAGGAACAGAAATGAAACATAATGAGAAACATTACAGAAGAGCAGATTACTAAAACATACGTTACTTACATAAGGTAATAGTGACAATTGTGAGCAAACAAAAAACATGAGGTAGTAAAAATTGTGAGCAACCAAAAATACATGAGGTAGTAAAGGTAATAATGACAATTGTGAGCAAACAAAATACTTGAGGTAGTAAAAATTGTGAGCAACCAAAAATACATGAGGTAGTAAAGGTAATAGTGACAATTGTGAGCAAACAAAATACTTGAGGTAGTAAAAATTGTGAACAACCAAAAATACATGAGGTAGTCAAAAGTGCACAAGAGGAAAAGTGACAAGTGGGCAGTTATAAGAGAAAACAGAGTATAATTTGAGGTATAATACTGCAATAAGTGCTAGGCACAAGAACAGGCGTTACGTAGGCAAGGTGGCACTTGTGCAAGTATCAAAGGTAAAAACATGTGAGAGGTAGCAACCGTGTGTTACAAGGGCAAAGTGTTGTGTGCATGTTACAAAAGGGCACCGAACACAAGTACATGGAGAATACTGCAAAAAGGCAGACACTCCCACCACAGGAAAACACTGGGAAGGCACTCCCATGGTCATGGAAAGTAGAAAATATCAGTAGTGGGAAGTCTTCCTCCGAATGCCAAATGCCTTTCGTGAGGTCAAAGGTGCGTGATGTAAATTCCGATAGATCTGGCGTGTTTATTTTCTGAACGAACATCTATGTTAAACAACAATATGCTTTAGGTTTGTTCCTCCGCTCACTTGCTAAAAACCATGACTTCAACAAAGGGCTATTACCCTATTTTCTCAATTTGGTCCTCTGTGAAATGGATCCAAAAAAAAAAGAAAGTCATTGGCTACAAATGTTTCTTTGGACACACTCTCCTACAACCGCAACGACGAACCCGACCGGAAGGTATTGGAGCACTTTATTGATCAGTTCTTTAGTTCCAAAGTTGCAGCTCGTTACGCTTTGCTCCTCTGCTCAGATTACCTGTAAAGGTTGCACTTTTACCCCAGCTTAATGTTGCCCTTGCTCATTTGCTTTTCTCCCCCTGCCTGCCACATTGCTCTGTCTATCGTTTGCTTCCCTATGCCCCCTGTGCCCCTTCTCCCACCGTGCCATCATTTTTACTTCCCCACACCCACACCCTCAGTTTTGCTTCCCCACGCCCTGCCCGTCTGTGTTCCTTCTGCTACCTTCTGTTTGCAACCTCCCCACACACACACTTTTAAACAACCATCTGCAATGCAATACCTCTCGCATTTGTGAGAGTTTAAGATATTGCCATTGAAATGACAATGCCTTTTATTTATGTTTTAAAAACCAAATCATACATAAAAGGCATTGTAATTTACAATGTCAATAGCTCAAACTCTCGTAAATGTGAGACCTATTGCATTGCAGATGCTTGTTTCTGCGTGGGATATACTATTGAGGAAGGTGAATCCAGTTTTTCCTCTTCCTCTCCTGCTTTTTTAAAGCTCACTTGTATACTGCATAACTTGGTTGGCCCCCCTTCTTTTTTAGGCCTTGTGGCCTGTACATTTATAACAGGGGCGGCCTTAGGCATGTGCAAGCTGTGCACCTGCACAGGGCCACCAAACCCCAGGGGCCACCACGCCAATATATATCCTTAATATAATAATCCTCTGAGGATGGATACATATTTGCGTAGCGTCCCCTGGCAGGGATTTGGCGGCCTCCGGCTCTGTTCCACTTCCAAACACCCTGACCCCCCCCCCCCCCCCCCTCTTTACTGGCCTCGGCGCTCCGCCCCGCCCGGACCCACTCTTCCGGGGCCCCCTACCTACGCTCCCTGCCCAGGGCCACCATGAGCCTAGAGCCGCCCCTGTTTATAACTATTGTACATAATAACATGGTTCATACATTTATACATTTGTATACTGTTCAGAAAATAAGGCTTTACTTTTGTGTTAAAGAATCTTCATTCAATTAAAAAAATACATTCACATCTTAAATATGAAGTAAATGATTTTCCTATTTGCGTAAATCGAGACAGTAAAATATAATGTACAGCTTTGGGGTGTTCACCTGGTAATTTTAATTATTAACATTAATTGGATATAAAACAGGTTGTAGTTGATCACCCTCTCTGCTCCCCTGTACCCTTCCCCGGAAGTGTTCCACTGAGACCACGGAACGCTGAGATGGCGGTATGGGCTATACATAATATGATAATATGATTGAGTACAAGCTCCTGTTAACGCAAACTTACTTTCATCTACTAAAGGCAACATACATGCGTGTTCTAAATCAGTGGGAGTATAGAGGGTAGGAAGCATGCCAGGGGACAGTTCCTCGAGTTGATTATACACTGTGCAATTCGTAGCAAGTTACATGATAGCTCCTCGGAGCAACAACTGCCTGCCAAGGTTACATGTTTCTTTTTCATTGTGAAATACAAAAATGAGACTTTACGTGAAATCCCCCCCCCCCCCCCCCCCTTCCCCTAACCCCTCCCACACCCGCCTTGACTTCTGCCCCAACCCGGCCTGGAATGACGGTGGCTGCCTGTACATGCCCACCATACCTTTGAGCCGTCCACTTTTATTAAAAGTCATGATTGTCCCCAAATGGGAAACTGGCTAATACCCAGATTGCTTTTCCAAAAGCCAAAATGTTCAAAATTCCTATAAAATACTGAACAGCTTCTCGAAAGATTAAATGTTCTCAGTGTTTTCTCCTTCTAAGGCGCAGGTTTGCAAGGAAATAGCCAAGTACACGCATGCCTTTTCATTATTACCAAACCGCAGGAACGCGTGAGTTGGTGCATTCCTTTCAAGCCTCCCTGGGAGCTTGGAATGCACAGCCGTTCGTATCTAAAACAAGGTCGAGTATTGCCTCCTCCGCACATTGTCTTTGGTGCCCTTTGAACATTCCTTTTTTCAAGAACAAGATTAGTATCGAAGCCGGGGAGAGTTTGTTTATACCTTAGTTATGCCTTGAAGCATTTTAATGTTGCCATTGGCGTTCAAAATCTGGTTTAACTCTCCATCCAGTGCAAGTTACAGTACACTTGCAGGTGCTAAGCAACAGCTGACGAGACACCTGTGTAACTGGACTAATAAACACGACTTTTGTGAAATCACTGCAAGTACAACAAGCATTTGCAATGCAATTGGTCTCGCCTTTGGGACCTTATATGTATTTAGCTATACAGCACATTAGCCTGGGTCCTGAAACATGTACTGTTCTTTAACATGGATGGAAAGTAAGCCCCAAACTGCATGACACACCAGGTATGGGAACACATGGAGAGAAATATTGCCTTTCAACGGGAAATGGTATAGTCCAAAGCTCTGTTTTAAATATAAAATCAGGGCCTTCGGTGGTCATTTCACTGAAAATACAAGATGGGAATAAAATATTGTCTACGGATGCTAGTGGAAGACAAATTCCATGGGCTGGAATCTAGAGAATGCTAAAGTGATTCTGGTATTTTACTGACCTCTGCTGGTTATTTTCTGTCAAGAAAGTTAAATAGCGGTAGTTGCCAGAAAAATAAAAAAAAGTAAGTCCCTCAGAAGAAAGCAATTCAGGTATTTTACTGAACTCCGCTGGTCGTTTTCTATCAAGACAGTTAAATAGAGCCAGTTGAACAAAAAATAAAGTCCCTAAGCGGAAGCAGACAAGCCCAGGACTGATCTCCAGAGCCCACAAAGTACATAGATACACATATAAGTATATAATAAGTATATACTGAAGTATATACAAGAGGTCTCGAATGCTCGACCCAAAAAAATAACAAACAAAGGAGTCTTGCTAAAACTCTTCTAGCTTTCTTTACTGCTTCCAACATAACGCACTTGAGTTAGCTGCTTGGCTTCAGGCACTAGCGCAGAGATCGGTGTATCCAATAAATCTCTGGGTACAGCACTGACAAGATGGCGCTAGTTAAATGCATTTGCTACAGAATTGTCTGCTTAATCTCGAAACTGTTACGAATCATCACACAAAAACCCGAACGTGTAGTGTGCTTCCTGGAGAGCATAACGTGCAACTTGGAGGCCATAGGATTGTATTCTAGGTAAATCAGCGAGTTAATGCGTCTATCGCAAATATTCTGTGTATTGTGAAGAACAAAAATTCCAAACCTGGTAAAATATCTTTGGGTAATACCATTATCGCATCCCGATCTTTGTTAAGTTGTTTCTGAAAGTTCTGTTTACGTTTAAAGGCACTGTGTGAAGTACAAGTTGATTAATGAGAACTTGCTGCAGTATAAGCATGTGCTACACAATAATGGAATGCCCTCCTGATAAAGGCGGCAGTGATGCAAGCAGTAGATGGAGCCAATACATGCTTTTCAATAGTTCTTAATCTTCCCGCTCAAAGATGGAAATGGTAGAAAAGCTTTTTTTAAAGTGTGATGTTAGATTATACCTGCCTGTAGCTCCAGTTATAAAGTCCGCTGAGTATTGTCTGAACATGAATGGTTGTTGCAGAGAATTGGTGTTCACTTTAACTGTTTCCTAAGGCAGGGTTTGAATCAAAGAAGACAGAAGATGTAAATCTAATTTCTCAGGGTGTAAGCTGTAAATTCTTGCAATTTTTTTATTACATTATCCCAAATGAGCCTCAACACTTTCGATTTAAATGTCACACCCAGTTCGTATAAAATGAGATCTGATTAAATATTCTGGTAAACGTAAATAGAGCTGCGAATCAATACAGAAGATTGTCAAAAAGACTGCACAGCATCAAGCACAGACGAACTCAAAGAAAAAAAAGTAGAAGAAAAAAAAGACAAGGCACATACAGTAGCCTAATATCAATCTACAATTTATACTTAAGGAGAAGGTGGTGATTGGTGGATATTACCTCAATCTAGAGTCTGGAAGGAATTGGTAGCCGAGAGAAAAGTTGAAGTTAGTGTTGATATCGATTGTATAAGCAACACGTAAGACAATTGTAAAGGGATTGCCAAGTGTTTAGTGTTATTCCTTTCTTTCATTGAGGACATCCCACATCTGGGGCATGCAGCCTTGGAGGAAGAAGTACTTGAACAGGCATTATCTACCTGCCAGGTGGGAAAGGAGCTAATGACAGATTGTCACTTCAGGCACTACAACCGGTGATGGTCTTCCTACCTGTATATCATGATGGGACATATGTATGCCAAGGGAGCACAGAACAACATAGCAACTAACCAAAGGCGAGCTAAAATTACTCAACACCTATAGGCAATGCCGTCTGAAGAACATAGGAAGGTGGCAGTAATGAATGATGTGGAGAGAGCAACATCCTCCTTTACTAATGGGAGGTCTGTTGCCCCACCCACAGACAATCCTGAGCATCGAGTGGAACAGCAATGCCCTCGCACACAACAATCGCGGTTTTTCAACAGTGGTTAAGAAGTTTACAACATTCTATGCATAGAACCAAAAATTAAGACAATTGCAATCCTGTTCGGTTTCTCAGGTAATGGATGTAGGTTTATTGGTTCCACAACCAGCTGGTTGGGGAACCAATAAACCTACATCCATTACCTAAGAAACCGAACAGGATTGCAATTGTCTTAATTTTTGGTTCTATGCATAGAATGTTGTAAACTTTTTAACCACTGTTGAAATACCGCGATTGTTGTGTGCGAGGGCTTTGCTGTTCCACATTGTCCCGTAGGTTAGGTGACTGACTTATTTTAGAGTGGTTAAGGGGTCTTATCCGCTCGCCTTTCCGCACCATGCCCTAACTTAGCAATCAGTACACATTAACGTTCACACTAGGTATTGCGCCCAACCTTTTCTGAAACACTAAAAACCCCACTTGTTGTATCTGTAATCCTGAGCATCGATGCCCCACTACAGAAAATGCCGAAAACAGTACTTTTTTCAATTTTTTTTTACAAAAAAAGCAATCTTACAAAATATAACTTAACACTGACAAAGGTCACACATTCTTCCTGTGCATTGCCCTAATTTAAAATCTTGGCAATTCTGCAGTTGGGATTCTATAAGTGTTTGAAAATGTGCGTTCTTGAGAGGAGGAGCTTCGCGCGCATCCAAGATGGCCGAGTAAGCTTAGGGCTCCCGAGAACCTCGTAGCCCCCGAATATATCCTGTCGTTTATCCTGTCTACTGTGGAGTGCTTATTGCAGCGGAACCGAAGGAGTGTCGATTGCTGAAAAACGTGTCCCGAACGTGCCCCTGGGATCAGAGTTAGAGGTCCGGACAGTTTGAGGCCTGTATCTCTTGGAATCCCGGTGTTTGAGTTGGCGCTGTGCCCGAGTTGTAATGCGACAACATCGGCTCTGAAGACCGGAAGCGACTGGCCCGGCCTCGCGACTCCGAATTTAGTTTACCTTTCGATCTCGCTTGGAACTCCCTGATACCTTGTTGAGACCCACTCCGGAATAGTTTATACCCTGATAGACGGTGCCCTGATCTATCTGTATTTGTATCCATGACCAAGTTAAGGTCCCCCCCGATAAGTAGAAGCGTGTTGGATGGCTGAAGGGACTCAGAGAGTGCGCCCTTCAGAAAGGTTTCCTGCCCTGTGTTCGGGGCATAGATGGACCCTATCGTGAGGCTCATGTCTCCAATCTGGAAGGTGTATGCCAAAAGGCGACCCTTAACCTCTCCCGCTCTATCCCTCACCTTTCCGCGGAAGTGTTTGGACACTAAAATAGCTAACCCTGCTTTTTTCGTTGGAAGGGAGGAAAAGAATTGTTGGGGGAAGGCCGTGAGCGCATCCTGTGCCAGTCTTTGGGCAGAAGGTGAGTCTCCTGTAATAAACAGATGTCAGCCCCGGAATTCTCTAAATAGGAAATTATTGCCCTCCTCTTGATAGGGTTGTTCAGCCCCTTCACATTGAGAGTCAGTATTTTCAAATTGGGATTAGCCATGATAAGAAGAGTGAGCCGGGCAGCGTAGTGTATAGTGGTGTGCCCCAGATCGACAAATGGGGATCAAACTAATCAGAGGAAGATGAACCCTTGAAGCCGTAGACCACATAGAAAGTGTATATGTGATTCTCCGTGTGAGTGTGTGCATATTCAGAAACACCCGAGGGGTGAGGCACAGCAATGAATAACAAGTATAAGGCATAGCAATTCCACTGGTAGCAATTCCCCCTCGGCACACTGGTTCCCACCCCGCATCCCACCCCAACTTCTCCCTCAAAACACCCCAACAGTCAAACTCTTCGTGCAAGTTCAAATTCCATTGTCTCAATCTTACGTGAACGTCCCCCCCCCCTTCCGCCTCCCGGTACCCCAACCCCAAACCAATAAAAGGTATAGTCCCAGTCCTGTTAATCCACGCAGGGCTGTGGTAATGTTTCTTATACGAGTCATCTCTAGTGGCGGTCACTTTGGCCCCCCACCCGAGTCCCCCCATCACATGGACGTGATGTGAGCATTAAGTTATCTCCCCAGCAGGAACAGCATTCACTCAGGGGAAGAGGTCTCTTTGGCCACCCCCGCCACGGCCGTTGCTCGTTCCTTCGTGATGACAGAGGCGTCTGGTTTCAAGCGGTGTGAGGGGGATCGTCTACGGCCCACCGTCTGCCAGCCCCCCCAGGGTGGTCCCTGTGAGGCGCTCGGCGTGGGCTCGCCATCCTCTTGGTCAAGCCCCAGGAGGGTGCAAGTGTCTTTGAGTGAGCGCAAGTGATGTAACTTTCCGTTCCATTTAAATATTAGTCTGAACAGGTGGCCCCAGGAGTAGGGGGTTTCGTGTTGCCGCAGGAAGTCCGTTGCTTTCT
Source organism: Lissotriton vulgaris (assembly GCF_964263255.1). Lineage (NCBI taxonomy): Eukaryota > Metazoa > Chordata > Amphibia > Caudata > Salamandridae > Lissotriton > Lissotriton vulgaris. Next base: position 59,650 of record NW_028249212.1, read on the forward strand.
TAAATTTCTTTCGCTTTTGTAAGGTTGAGGCAGACAGGTATTGATATAAGGCTATGGGGTTACCTTGAAATTGGATGGGTTGTGCTTGTCGGGCCTCCCGTAGAATACGCTCTTTTAGCTGGAAATCAGGGAGGAAGGCCAGGATGTCTGGTGGCGGAGCAGAGGCCCGCCTGGGTAGCCCAACCCTATGTGCCCTGTCAATCCGGATATTAAAGTCTGCTGGCTCTTCCAGAATTGTCCTGAAAAGGGTTTGCAAGTACCCCGTGACATTGGTCCCTTCCGCTTTCTGAGGGACCCCCCGGACCCGTATGTTGTTTCGACGAGAGCGGTTTTCAAGATCCTCTGCATGGGCCTGAAGGTCCAGCTGCTGGTCTGTGAGCCTTAGGACCTCCTGTTGGAGCTGTGCGATTTCGTTGCTTCTGACCTGGTCCGCCTCTTCAACGGCCACCACACGTTCCCCAAGGCCTTCCACGTCTCGCCGGAGCTCTCGTACCTCGCCCGCTACGTCCTGCTTCAGGGACTTAAAGTCTTCTCTGAGGGAGTTAAACAACGTCTCCAAGAACGACCTGGTGACGGGCGCCTGGTCCTCCCCCGACGCCAGCGATGTCTTCGTGGTCACTGGAGATGGTGGGTCTTTGCTGGGTTTGGGCTGTGTCTTGGCCAAAAGTTCAGGGAGTGTTTGTGGCCCTTTCTTTCCTCTCTGCCCCGCCATGTTGTGGTCAGCTCCCCGATGAGCGATGGGTCTCTGCATCAGCAGCACACCGTCCACTTCGCCCGGGGTCGTAGCGGTGGGCAAGGGCCTACCTTCTTCGCGTATCTGCCAGGGCACACCACGGCGAGTAATAGTCACAGGGCGGGTATCGCAGGTTGGCCAACAGCGAAGCAGCAGGGGCAGCCGCACCGGGGGTGGTCAGACAAGGCAGCCACCGCAGCCAGGCATGCACAGAGAGGGACCCTTAGTCCGCACCAGTCGGTGACGGCAAGCTAGTTCAGGCTCCAGTAGGCCCCGCAGGAGTGCGCGCCATCCCGCCTCCCAAGGCGTTAATGCGGTCCGACCCTCAGGCCCTCGGTCAGTCAGTCCCTCCACCGGGAGCTCGATTGTGTCCCCCGAGCCCTCGCTGCAGCGCCCTCCCTCGCTCTCCTCACCTTCCTTGTGTGTCTGGCTTGGGGGCAGCTCTCCGTGGCTCTCCGTAGCAGGCTTCGGCCCCTCGGCTCCGTGCAGCTCCATGCAGCTCCCCCTCAAGGTCCCCCCCGGATCCGTGGGGTCACAGGGACACTGCAGTGTTGGAAGGGCGAGCTTCGTCCCAGTGCCGTGGGGGCGCGTCAGCAAGGCCGCGCCAAAGGCCACGATCAATAGCGTAGAAGGCCCGAAGCCGGGGCCTCTATTTTCGCGACTCCCGGCCGGTCTGAGCCTCAGCACTGACCGGGTTGCGGCAGCAGGAATGTGTGTCGGTCTGGGCCAAGCTCCGGCATTGTCGGCGGGGGCCTCTCTCGGTGAGCTCCCAGGTGCTCCGTTCGTCTCACCGCCGGAGAAGGCAGGGGCAGCAGGCAAGCGCTCGGTCAACCGCAGCCTCGTAGTGGCCACCAGCACCCGGTCGCGATCAGGCGCCCATAGCCTCCGGAGCCTCCAAAGCAGCCCGCGGACCGGGCGGTCAAGCTTTAGGGTCACAGCCACTTTTGGGTATCCTCCTCCGTGGATTCCCGTGCCGTAGGGAGATCAGGCTGTGTATATATGTGCGTTGAGGCGGGATCGGGCAGGGAGCCTCGGAAACCTGTGTCCGATCACGCCGCCATCTTGGACACACCCCCGATGAGGGGTGTTTTGAGGAATTTTAATTGTAGTTTGGACTGTTGAAGTCCGCATGACATATTGGACCAATTGTCTATGAATTTTAATTAATTGTTTTAGTTGAACCAAAAGTTCTCCGTCTGACATTCCTTCAATGTCTGGATGTGGTGTGTAGCTGGCTAGAACCGGCCACGTGGCTCCTGATCTACCTAGTGGACCGAGCCTGGTAATGTGATTTTGATGTTTTAGGGCGCCATTAAATAAGAGCAGGTGCTCTTGGTATGTTAGTGGAATTTCAATTTCCTCGAAAGGAGAGTATTCCTCTGGAGATTCCGCTATTTTATAATAGTGGAACTCACGTGTCACAGCATGTGCTGCTGGAAAAGTTATCCAGGAATAGAATACCTCTGTCTGCCGATACTCATGTGCCCCTACCACAAATACAACTGTACCACCTCTTGGTGATACCCCATTTTCTATAAGTTTTATAGTTATGGTTTTTCTTATATTGACCGGGATGAGTTTTGCATCAGGGTCTGCATTTTGGATGACTGTGTCCTCCGCTAGGAGTTGAGCTGCTAGTCTAACTCTTTCCCTTTCATCCTCACTGTCTGACATTTTTACTGACAGAATTTTTTTTGTTGCAGATCAAGTTTCAAGGAAACAAAGATTAGGTGCACAATATTTTGGAACACTGTATCCTTCAACGTTGACTATACCGTAAACTATTACATAGGATTCTCATCCTACTAAGTTTCAGTGGATATTAACCTTTCACCCACTCCAGACGCCTATTGGAGTTTTTACGAGAGAAAGGGGTCTGTGTGAAAAGCACGACTGAGTTACTCTAGTATCTTGCGTTAGATTATCGCCTTACCAAACGTTTGGGCGCCATGTAGTGCAGTTCCTATATTCCCAATAGGCTCTGCGCATTGGAATAACATAAACAGCAGTGTAGACGTAGGACGGAGGTCATCTAGGTCTCTACTGACTATGTTAGACTTAATTAGTTTTGCCAGCTAGCTCAGAGGTCACTAGAAACTTTCTTGAATGAATAGGGAGGGGTTAACTTCCCTGATTTAGACAAGAAGGGATTAGCTTCTGACAACTAAATAACATGACAACTTTGCTCCCCTAGAATAAGGAGTGTACCTCCAGAGTCGTGTGAAAACAATAGACAGCTATTTCACTCAGTCAATCGTGCATGCTTAATTTCACCAGAAACCGGTCCCCAGAAGCTTGTTTCCTTCCCAGTATAAGAATTGGCTTGGTAGTTTGGTTTGCCCTGTTCCCATAATGCACTGGGACAGGGACAGACTAATTTGCATGTAGCCAGGTTCTGAGCTGGGATGGTGCAGTGAGCTAAAAAACGGTGATGGATCAAGCCCTGATCTGTTGACTGGGTAGGAGTATTCTGCTTAATTCAGAAACTCTGTCCATCACCACCCCCTTTTCTGAATCATTTTGTCCACCTTAAGCGTGGAAGGGTATACTCAGATGTGAGTCCCTTGCTCATTGCACCATCAGGATTCAAGCAAGCCGGGCCGAAGACGGCTGTAATGCCAGAAACCGGTCCCCGGAAGCTTGTTTCCTTCCCAGTATAAGAATTGGCTTGGTAGTTTGGTTTGCCCTGTTCCCATAATGCACTGGGACAGGGACAGACTAATTTGCATGTAGCCAGGTTCTGAGCTGGGATGGTGCAGTGAGCTAAAAAACGGTGATGGATCAAGCCCTGATCTGTTGACTGGGTTGGAGTATTCTGCTTAATTCAGAAACTCTGTCCATCACCACCCCCTTTTCTGTATCATTTTGTCCACCATAAGCGTGGAAGGGTATACTCAGATGTGAGTCCCTTGCTCATTGCACCATCAGGATTCAAGCAAGCCGGGCCGAAGACGGCTGTAATGCCAGAAACCGGTCCCCGGAAGCTTGTTTCCTTCCCAGTATAAGAATTGGCTTGGCAGTTTGGTTTGCCCTGTTCCCATAATGCACTGGGACAGGGACAGACTAATTTGCATGTAGCCAGGTTCTGAGCTGGGATGGTGCAGTGAGCCAAAAAAACGGTGATGGATCAAGCCCTGATCTGTTGACTGGGTAGGAGTATTCTGCTTAATTCAGAAACTCTGTCCATCACCACCCCTTTTTCTGAATAATTTCACCAGGGTGCAGAGAAATAGAAAGACAGACGTTTAAAATAAAAGGTGTTATTTTATTGAGCAGTCTTCTTTCTCATGCAAGAGAAATGAATTGCCACAATTGCAATACTTATCATGAAGTAAAGTGCGTACAGTAAAAGGAGTATTATAAAATAATACTGTAAAAGCATTGATATGGTTTCTTAGTCATATGATACTTTAAAACGGATAAAATATTTACATACATAAAACATTGACTAACGAACTCAACTGGTGCTTCTAAGATACGCCTACCCAAGTGTACCTGACTTAAGCCTAACACGTGGGAAGGAGTAAGTAAGTTGCAGTATGAAGTTAAGTTGGGTTTTTGCCAAGAATCTGAATCAAGAATTCTCTCTAAGGTTTGAATCAGCTCCGAACCTTGGTTATAGAATGAAGGAGGTCTTGTATCTCATTTCTCAGGACTCGATCTCCCAGTAACCCGCAAGGATGACAGGAAACACCGGAGCTGGATTTCTCGGCGTGGGAAAAGGCAGCTTCTCCAGTGTGTCAAAGGGGAGGGGTGGCTTCCTTCTGCTCTCGCATCAGCTGGGCTTCGGATAAGTAGATAGCCGCTCTGCTCCACACCACCGTGTGTTGCTTAAGGCAAGTGTTGGTATATTTATACCTGGAAGGTGCCGTGTTTGACGTAAGGTTGGACATAAGACGTCAATAAAAGATGTCACTAAGAACTGACTGTTCCTTTAGTGCTCGCAGGAGTTCAATGACAAATCAAAACAAAGACATGGGGAATTCGCAGGTTGCTGAAGGTTTGGTGTATCGAAAGAACTCGTTGTGTTCTCTAGGAATCTAAGGAAGTAGCCTTGCCATATTTGGGCTGCGTGGGCTATGACTGAATATGGGTAAGATTCTTATGCCTTCATTAGGACATGATTTATCATAACTGCATAAGGGCATGAATCAGGAATATTTAATTAGGGTCCTAGATACATTCACAACAGAGTACTGGAGTGTTCCTA